>NC_046661.1:53926448-53930781 GCF_010883055.1 Belonocnema kinseyi | reverse complement strand
ATTGATAACGTTTATTATTATTATTAACATTTTTCTCTTGCTCAAAGGATCTCGTAAAAACATGTAGATTTAATGTTAAATCGAAGGAGTATAATTTTACATAAAAATAATTAACTTGTGATTAGTTGAGAATGTAAAAAGAAAAGTGAGAACTAAATTCCTAAACCCATAGAGAAAATTTTATTATTGGTTATCAAACAAAAAATAATAAAAATGATGAATTAATGTTAAAGAAATCATTTATCGTTAAAAAAATAAATTTCTACTTCTCTGTTGTAATTCCAAAAGACGTTCTACTTTGGGCCGGGTGCGCAGTCAAACGACTACTTTCCTGTTGACAGTACGAGTGTAGTACTTATAACAGCACCAGGTGGCGGGCAGTCATCTTAAACATGGCGATGCTCGATCAATGAAACTGGAGTAATTCGTAGTAAATTAAAAAACGGAGTTGTGCAGGTGAATTTCGTGAAGTGTTTTTTGTAAATGGACCATGGGCAAGGATCAGGAGCTGCTGGAAGCAGCCAGGAGCGGCAACGTGACGGTGGTCGAGAAAATTCTGGGTCAACGTGCGAGGAGGAGTGGTCCCTTGGCAAGGTGGGTGTCAGCCAAACCACGATTTACCTTTACCTTACCTGCTTATTGTCTTCAACCCTTTTCTTCACCTCACACACATTTTTTCCCTCAAATATATTTACCCCCAAAAACTAAGGAATGACAACTTTTGTTAAAATTTTGGTCGTAAACTTGAATTGTAACTGCTGAGTGTTTCGAAATTCACATTTACATACTTCCTGAACGATAGTCTTTAGATACATTTAATTAATTATGAATTAGTCTTAAAGCTGAGAATTTTTGGTGTCTCTATTGATAATTAAGTTTGAAGGCAGTTTTTCTTTTACTATCTTCATGGTTCTGTTCGGTTTTGTTGAGGTTAGAGTGACATAGTTTGTCATTTGTCAAAGGGGGAATTCCGTGGTTGACTTAACTCATTCACCACTTGTTTGAGATATCTTTTTTTCCATTGAATTTGATAATCAATTAGATTTGACCCAAATTTTTATTCAGAAAGTGTGTTCGTGTATTTTCAACTGTATGTTCGTTTATACATAATAAATTGATCAAATTAATTCTTTTATTGTTATTCATGAATGTAATTTTCTGTAAACAGTATTAATTTTGTTTTTTGACCGGAAGTTTTTGAAGTTCTTAGTAATAAAACAACTTATGGAATCGTTTTAAATGATATCTGATAACACGTTCTTTAATTATACAAGTTTAAATAAGGTGGTTGCTTTCAAATTCATTAAAATTGCTATGGTTAAAATTTAAAGTGTAAGGTTTTAATTCAATTTTGAATTTTCAAAGCATTTTCAAATTTTATGTTATACTTTTTGGAAAGCCTAATTATTATCAAATTCTTTGATTTTTAATGCCTCTCATTTAAAACTGTTTCATTTTAAGTATTTGATTTGAAAATAAATCTAAAATGAAAGGATTTAAATTTGGTCAATTTTTATGCTGAAAAATTTGAAACTTTAAAATTTAAATAATTCAATATGTATAAGCAATTGAAGGGTGTTAGTACAGAACTAGATATCCAACATTTTGATAAAAAATAGGTTTATTTTATTAGAATTTTTGTGAAATTCAAATGCACGTTGTGGTAGAAAGATTTTTTTCGAAATCTCATTTATTGATACAATAATTTTGTAAACAATTTTAGTTAACTTTTGATCTAGCAATCATTTTTCCCCACGTTTCAGCATAAATATTTCTTTAAAATTGAAATCAGGTTTTTATTTTTGCAAAAAAAAATTTGAATATTTGTTTTCTAATCTTTATTCGAAGGCGATTTTGGAAACCCATAAAATTCTCGATCGACTTTCTCGGAATTGGGTAAATTCTTCACAACTTTGTTTGCCCGTATTCAGAAACTTAATATCTTGGGAGCATGTTTTATTTTTTATTTTAACTTAAAATTGACTTTTTTGTCATAATCCGCAGCTGAGTCTTCTGAAATCTTAGTTTAATGCCACTTTGAGATTGTCAACTTAATTATTTATTTTCTCAAACTTAATAACTGTTTTAAACCAAACTTTTTTGACCTACATTCAGCGACACTGGCTTGGGAATTGTTTAATTTGATGTTTTAAAATATGCATACTATAAGATTACCAATTTTTATAATATTATATTTTGACTGCAATAAGCGTCGAAAATAAAAATCTAATTATTACAAAAAAGTATTACTGTAACTCTGTGGATGCTTTTTTGTTTACAATGAAAATATATACTTCTACAAAATTGAAGATGAATAATTGTACATTCTTTGTAATTGTTCTAGAAAATATTTACATACATAAAATGGTACCCTGGGATGATGATAAAATTTTTAAAAATAACTATTACAAAAATATTTTAAAAAAGGAACAAATCAATTTTGAGTGTTCAATTATTTATTGCACTTCAATCGAACATTTCTTGTAAAATCCCAATGTTTTATACGTGAAATTTCTCAAAATATTGAAAATTTTGCTATTGAATAAACTTAATGTGATAATTTGAGGGTTCTTTCCTGGCTTAAATGTCACACTTATATTTTGCTTTCGGTTTTATATATTTAATTATTTATTTCGATAAATGAACTCTGGCCATATATTATCCTATAAATGTCAAGGTATTCATATAAAAACGTAATCATAGCTCGATATCCCAAACTAATACGGTTACGTAATTATATTATGTGTAATTTCTCATCTCTATTGAGGTAACGACACGACATCGAGTACGTCCGTCCGCTGGGAGTATATAATACATGGGGAAATTGTAGGTCAACGCTCGGCTCATCTTCCATTCCAAGAGATAGGATAGTTTACTGGCTCAAATAATCGATCACGTAACTACATTCGGAAGTTGCATCTTATCTTCATTTTCTCAACGTAGATTTCTCTTATCGACATATGCCGACATCTAGAGCATGCGAGGATTCGTGTCAGTGCTGAATTTAGAAGCTTCTAGTATTGTAATGTATAGTATAAACAATCATTTTCTCCAGAGTAAAAGTGTGCAATTTTAAAAATTTGATTGTTAAAAAAGTATTAATGCCAAATTACAAATCTGCAGTCCGTTCCAAACTCTAATTCTAAACATTTAGAACCATATATGGTCCTGAACGTCTGTATTCAAACGTTCCTTACTGCCTTGTACTTAATTTTTCCAAACTTTCATCTCAAAACACATTTCGTATGGACATATGTTATTTAAAACAATGTAGGTAAGATAGTAATCTCTTAAGTTTGATATGGCCTTAATTACAAAACGATGTGAAAGGCCAAATTAAGTTGCAATTCCTTCGAAATAATAATGAAATTAGTAGATCTTTATATTGGGCTGTAACCATCTTAAGCCTGAGATTTTTTAAAATCTTTATTATATTTCACGAAATATGTAGGACAGTAGATTACAAAAGCAGAACACAATGTTCCCGAAGAAGTTTTGCCGAAATTTCCACCCTCTTCAAAAAAAAAAAGAAAACAGTGTTTTGGGCTCGAAAGGACTCTGCACTAAAAAAAAGTAGCCATAATCATTTCAATTGCTTTTTTTCACTTTTTATGAACTACAATATAAAATATACTTTATTTACTCGCTTAATGCTTCTTTAACCATAAAGTCCACTTACTTCTGAAAATATGAATTTTAATGAAATTGTCATTGTTGTCCTTGCATAGCACAACCAACATGTCCTTCGGATTTTCCAAATTCGTATTTGTGAAGATGTCATGTCAAAAAATCACTACAAGTTAAAAAAACTTGAGTAATTTTTGGAAAATATTCATTTCAGTGAAAATTGTCATTACGTAGCATATCTTCCATTTTTTTTAAATTCGTATTTGCAGAACAATATTTTCCACATTCTTGAACAAAATTAAAAAAAAAGACATCAAATTGCGGTGCTGAGTTTTTTCAATTTTTTTTCTAAAATGATTTATAATATCAAATTTGGTTTACTGTATGGTCTTGTACGACTTAGGGTAAAGGAACGAATTACCGAGGGTGCACCAATTGTTGAGGTTTAGGTTAAATTTGCCTCTCCATGCCCTGAACTCGACAAACGGGCCTAGCACTCGAGCTTTTACTGTCCAGCAAAATAAGTTTCAAAGTTGTAGAAGTTTTCTTTGATTTGTAAGAAATAGGATAGTAAAGTTTGAGATTGTTTATTCTCTCGGCAATTGGTTCCTTTGCTGTATACTCGTATGTATCAAACAAAACTTTTTTCCCCCCTTTCAAAAAGTCAAACTGGCCGCGCTCGCTGAAAAACATTTTTACATTCTCA
>NC_046661.1:53909163-53926438 GCF_010883055.1 Belonocnema kinseyi | reverse complement strand
ATGTCCACGTTTTGAGACCCCTGAATCCGAAAAACAGGTTTTTACGAATGTGTATGTCTGTACGTCTGCCTGTCAACACGATAACTTCTGAGAAAATTAATCTATTAGATTGCCCTTTGGTGCATTCGTTTTGTGTCCTAAAATAAAGGTCAAGTTCGTTAGTCAGCCATTATGGATGAAAATTCAAAAAGTGGGCACATTTTGAATATTTGCAAGGCCACTTTTTTTAAAATTCAAAACATCTATATACGGTTATTCATAGAATTAAAAAAATTTAACATTTTATCCACATGACTTTTTTTGAAAAATCAAAAATTACTAGAGTTATAGCATATTCAAAATCCAGAAAAACAAACTAAAATGAACGATTTAAGCCAAAAAACGCATGATACGAAAAAAAGGCTGGAAAAGAAAAACGTTGCTCTTTGAAAGTCCTAAAAGATTATGATAACAACTTTTTCCATTTGGTCAAAAAGTGGAAAATTCAAAATTTGATCGTACAACAAATTTTTGAAACCACATTTTTTACAGATGTATAAATTCTATGCACGGTTGTTCATAGTACTTCAAAGCTTAAACAATTTAACCTTCTGACTTTTTTTTATAAAAAGAAAATTATCAGAGTTAGAGCATTTTCAAAATCCAAAAAAACAAACTAAAATGAACATTTTAAGCCAAAAAACGCATGATATGAAAAAAAATCAAGAGAAGAAAAACTTAGCTTTTTAAAAGCCCTACAGGACTATGATAACAACTTTTTTAATTTGGTCGAGAAGTTGAACACTCCAAATTTGATCGTACCAAAAATAATGAAAAATCCAAAAATTCCATTTTTTGGTCAAACTATGCAAGATACGAAAAAAAAAAAGAAAAAGCGCAAATTGCGCGCCCTGGAAAGAACTACAAATGAAAAAGGAATCATATTTCAATATATGCTACGAGAAAAAATGAGACAAAATTTGTTCATCCAAAAAAGAGCTATAATTTTTTATAGGGAAGTTAGTTTTTGCTTCAGTCATAAAAAATAACATTCTAAATAAAAATATTAAATTTGTTTGAAAAAACGACACAAAGTATGAACCCAAATTACCAGACAAAAGTTGTTCGCCTAAAAAGATCTATGAATTTATTATTAATCACTTTTCTATAGGACGAGTAGATTTTCTTTTAATCGTATAACATAAGATTAAAAATTAAAAAATTAACTTTTTGGAAAAAGCACAGAAAAGACGAAAGAGGACATAGGCACCTATATAGGTTCCTGTATTAGACCCTATGCAGATGCGCAGCACTTTTTATTTAATTGTAAAAAACAGCATTATAAATAGATTATAAAAACAAGGGAATAAGAATTAGTATGATTCAATTTTTATGCGTATTATGAATTGTAATTATATACATTTATGGAAATGATACATATTTCAGAGCAGCTTAGAATATAATTTAAAGCAAAATAAGAAACAAATACAAAAATAATCATGATAAATACAATTTGCTTTTTATTTTGCAATTTTTAAATATGTAATTCCTTGCAGAGTTCCATAAAAAATTTATTATAATTGTTATAAAAGTGTTGTGTATAATGTAGAAAAGTTGACAGGTTGGACAAAATCGAGTGCGAAGCACGACATACGCGATGAGAATGTGTTCGTTAAAGTCAAAAGAGCTTTAACCAAAGAGAGTTCAAAGTCGCAAAATTACAGTTGTCGGTCCGTTCACCTTTGATTTTAAAAGGTCTGTGCCCGAATGCGGAAGAAATGCAAAAACTAAGTGCGATTGCCCTCAGTCGCGTCCCGTAGGTGCGCTCAAACTCTCGAGCTAAGCTTTTTTAACGAAAAAGAATTAACGATCACAAAATTACAGTGGTGGATGTTTTGTGTCTTAATTTTAAAAAAAGTGCGCAAGAATGTGCGAAAATATAAAGACCGAGCGCGTAGCGCGAGGTAAATACATAATTGAGCGCGAAGCGCTACATAAATACAACATAGAACGCGAAGCGCGAGAACCAACAGTCTCGCGCCCTAGGCGCGCTGAAATTGGCGAGCCGCGAGCGTAGCGCGCGACGAGAATGTGTCCGCGTACCGGGCAGATTATTTTTATTGGAAAATTCGGCTTAAATGATTTTTTCAACAAATATTTGCAAGTAAAATAGAGTACAAATCTAGCAAAGCTTTCATTGTTTGAAAAATGTATGAACAATCAGCGTTTTTTTTTTTACGATTCGGGTCAATGATAATCCACTAAGAATCAGTGAGAAAGTCAGTGGTTCACACTGATTCCTACAATTAAAAACAAATGGAAGTGTTAGTGATCCTTGTTGAAAGTGTGAGTCGTTATTGAAGGAGAGAATTAATAAAATACGACTGAATTTTAGTAAAATATTCTTCGATTCCCACTGGTTTTTTACTTTTTTAAGTCGCGAAAAAATATTGATGGATTCTCTGTGAAATTTCAGTGATTACAGTTTCTAAAGTGAATAACATGAAAATGTAAACATTTTTATTAGTTTCATTTGAGAGATAGCAAAAAATGCCTCTGTGTCAATTCTCAGCTAAAAGTTAAAATTGCAATGTATAACTTTCTGCTTGCACCCGCTGTACTGTGGTTGCACGGTAGCGAGATCTCGAAGCACCAAGAAATGGACAGGAGTGAAGTGAACGCAGTTGGTATGCAACTCCTGCGAAATATGTGCGGTAAAACGATAATGGACAAAGTCATTTAATGATTGACGGCCCATTTTTTTTACCTTTTTTGGGAATTTTTTTTTGACCAACGATAAAAATGTACAACTTTAAACTTTTCACTATACATTTATTCACATTTGAACATTAAATTGTGCAAGTTTGAACCCAAAATCTTTATTATAATGCGTATGGCGCCACTCCGAAGTCAAAACTCCCATGTCAAAAAAAGTGTGTTCATGGCCGGCATGATTCCGGGCGAACGGCTTCTTTGAAATCAAAAAACCACACGGCATTTTAATCTGTGCACGTGTGGCCATTGCCTGAACTAGGATATTTTGAAAATATTGAAAATTAACTAATTGACACGGTTTTGAACTTGTTTTTTCAAATTTCATTATTTTTTTCGATCATTTCCGCACAAAAAAAACGGCTTGGAATTTTTTAATGATCCTAGTTCAGGCGATGCCTACACATGTGCTGATTCTACCCTACACATTTAAAAGCAATCGGTCTAACCGTTTTTGAGATATCATGCCGGCCCATTTGAAAAGCGTGGTTTCGAGAAAAACGCGTTTGAAAGTTCAAGAACGCTTAAAACAATGAAGTAAACCTAGTCGTTCTAACAGCTGTAACTTTCCAATGACTTCGAATATTGGAATATCACTTCACTAGAATATTCTACACATGCATAGGAATAAATTTAGACAACAAAAAAATCGATTTTTTGACCGAACACACGGGGTGACCCCCTTATCGTAGCAAGTGTATTTAGGTAAAGTGAGTGGTAGCGTACCCAGAGGTAGACCGAGGAAAGAATGTTGGTAATGTATGAATGAGAGTCTAAAGAGAAAATTCATAAATATATGTCTGGCGGAAAATTTGTTGTAAGAAATGCGTGACGAAGGTTACCAGTAGGGTGACCGAATCAAAATATTTTGGATATTTATGAGCCTTTTAGAATAGCTTTACTTAGTAAATGTATAAGTGGATCAGAGTATGGATCTTTCTATATTTAGGATGTCTTTGCGAAGCTCTTCACCTGGGATGATTGCTAAAGAGATTGATCAGCCACCTGTGTCGGAGCTTTGTTGCGGGACAAGTATGCAACACGCGACGCATAGATTGCTCTGGAATGTATAATAATAATAACACTAAGCTAGATTATTCGCGCAAAAATACGTTCTGCAAATCTGCATTAAGCAGATAGGCCCGTGGAGATCCGTTTATATTCAAAATGCGTAAACGTCTGATGCAAGTCGCTGAAAATAGAGTAGTAGTTCCGCCGTTGGACGATAACGAAGTTATGTCCTACGTGTTTGGTTCCTTCAACGTGCGCCACGATGAATGTTTTTATTGATCGATCAATAACAGTGATTTCACCGGGACAGTGAGTCACATCAAACATGTGTAATGTAGTGAATCGACACCGTAACGAAGCGCGAAATATGCAGTTGCATCGCGACATCAGAACATTTTACGCTTTTTTTATCACTAGTCTCTAGAATTTGCCACCGCAATTTACCATAAAGGGAATCCTAAAAGTAAATCAAATAAAAATTTAGCCCATAAGTTAGAAAATACGAAATAGTTGCTTTCTGATTTAATAATTTTCGTTATTATTAAGATATTATTTTTATTGACTGATTTTTGGATTTTAATATGCAGGTTATCTGCACGTCTTGAAAACTTAAAAACGGTGGAAATTACAGTTTGCTTGGGAGAGAATTTCCTGTGTACCCTTTTTGTTTGAGTGGCCCTCGAGCTTTTCTAACTACGTTCGTTATGAGTTCGCAAAAAGAATTTCATTGAAGTGCTCTCATGTTTGCCTACAGAAATCTTCGCCTAATATTTTTTTAACTTATATCAAAACGCATCGCCACTGCCATGAATATGGAAAAAGTATCTGTAAAGAAGAACATATTTTACTAATTGAATCAAAATTAATCTAAAAATACGCTCAAAACTGCAACATATTGAAATACTTTACAAAACTTTTAAAATTTGGGCCAAAAATGAAGGTGATAGAGAGGTCGTATGAGGAACAGAGTGATTGAGAGAAGGAGGGAGTACGAGTTTTTAAAATCAAAATTAAATCTACTATCTTCTAATGAATTTTTTTCTGCATCAAAAACAAAATACAAAAAAGCGAACAAATCAAAATTAGACTTCCAAGTACCTCCTTTCCTGCTCATCAGAGACGAATTTGTAAGAAAAGGAAAAAAGGGGGAGTAAAAGGAATGAGTCATCCAAAAGCAACCTCCCATTCTTTCCTTATTCTTTCTCCGTCTTATTTGCACTACCAGGGAATTAACATGTTTCGAAACCAATTTTGACTTCCTCATTAGGGATTATGTGTAGGAAAACTACTGATATGAATAATACAAACTTATATTGACAATTTCTGCGAATCATAAACATTTTTATAGAAAACAAACATCAATGTATACACTTAATAAACCCATCCCAAACTTTGCTAAATTTTAAAAGACCCCTTTTAAAATTAATAGCTTTTGTTACCCTGTCTCTTTATAAAGAGCATCTTCATGAATTTTCTTCGATCATTAGGTAGAATATTTTAAATAATTCAAATACGCGTCCTCATTGAAGGATATCTTTATATTTTGCATTTTCAATCATTTCAAAATTGTCTTAAGTACCTACAAAATAAATTATATTTATTCTGCCGGGATCAGAAGCAGTGTGCTTTCCGTAGATTTTTTCTCGCTTTATCCTTTTTGTCCTTTCTGAAGAGAAAAACGTGACTTACGAACTTGACGTCCTCGAAACGTCTAATAGAGCTCCCTTTAAAGGTAGAAGTTTGTACTTTAAAATGTTTATATTAAATAACAATTCCATCGCATATCTTGAGCGGCAACAGGTTTTTGCTGCGGATGCGAATGCACATGAAAAACATGTTATCGCTCAAGATAACATATAACGACGGAAACATTTTTTCGATATAGGGGAGCAGTGGGTAATGTGGCACGCATAACATACAACACGGGATTAAAAGTTAAGTATAAGGTAAATTGTAGTAAGGTATTATGGAAATAGATCAACATTTGATGTACCCTATGCGCATGACAATAAGTGAATTTAAGTTTATTTATTATGGCAAATTGAATATAATTGCCTTACAAATAATTACATAATTTTAGTAAAGTGAGGTATCTACATTTATGTGGACCTATCTTTTAAAATGTAGAGCTTATGTTTCACGCATAATTATAATGACCAAATTTATAAGGGTGAAATGTTTAAAATTTCTGCACTCAATAATTAAAATGGACGTTGGTGCCGCATTCCCTGTTTGAGTATTGTATTGAAATAAGATTTTTATTTACAGATGATAACTAACTTCACGTATTTGTGACCTATGTGCATCTTTCGAAAGAATCGGAAGATCAAAGTTATCAAGGTGTTAATACATTTTGAACCAAATACTATAAACTTCAATGACACAGAAAAAACTGAAGTTAAATTTGGTTGCATGTAAAATTTGCTGCTGTTAAAGTTTACATGCTATTTGGCGAAAGTTTATCCTATGATGGAATAAAAGCTGTCGTCTGCTACGGCATCTTTAGCAGCAATGGGAAAACGGCAAAGTATGAGTGAATTCAAGCTATAAATCGGGACAGCAGATTTAAAACAACACAGAAAAAACAAAAGGTAGAATTTTTGCAGGCAAAACTTTCAAACGGTTAAGAATTAAACATATTTCGGCGCAAATTTCACTGAGGTTAGGAGAATAATTCTTATCTCGTCTACTGTATCACGATGAAGTGAGCAAATTTCGGTAACACATGTAGAATCAGCACACATGAAATAAATTAGATTATTGTAGATGAATTAGAACTTATTTAATACCATTTAGAAAAAAGCGCAAAAAGCCACTGATCAACTGACCAACTGACATGGGTATCCCCAGTTCTCTCCAATTTAATGAAGTTAAACGGCGATAGATAGCGCTGGCATCGCAATTCTAGCCACATCACGAATAAAAATGGAGCGGTTATAAGGCGAAAGATTATCCAGGCACGGTTAAAAATTGGAAATTATCTTCGATTCATGTAAAGTTTATCCGGCAAGGATAATTTTTGTTTCGGTGAATCTTTCACCCGGAACCGATGTAAACTTTATCTTTCGTTTTTTCTGTGGATTTTTCTTCGCAACTATCATAATAGATGAGAAACACTCAAAACCAACTCTTCTTCTTAAAAATTAAACAATGATTTAAATTAAATTAATTTTCTCGCTATTTGAAATTACAATAATTAATTCATTTATTGAGCCTAACCTCACTCGTGCAAAATACGTAGATTTTTGTGTAAGCTACTGCGCCGCGTACCATTAGCCTTTACACCCCTATAAATCATTAGGCAGCGAACAAGATAAGGTATGAACTTGGCTGCGAATCGTCTGCAAAAGGACAACCACTACAAGCAGAAATATTTGAGTATACAAAACTAATTTCACCCACACTGTTTAGAGTATGTGTGGCTAGACTATCTGAAGTTGGTTTTTGATATTTAAATATTTTTGCTCGTCATAGATATCTTTTCGTAGACAATGCATAGCCATGTGCATACCTTATTTAGCCGGTATACTAATTTGAGCCCTATTGGAAGTCAGGAAAACGTCTGAATTAATAGAATCCAATAAGATAATCGAAATATTTTTTATTAGAAATGAACTATTTTTGGTTTGAAAAGATTACTATTGAAAATTTGTTGAAAATTTGAATGTCCTTTATATAAATTCATATATATTGTTGAAAATTCATCCTTTGTTTATCATAAATTTAACTATTTGGCTGAAAATGTATCCTGCTTAGTAGAAAATTCTACTATTTGGTTAAAAATTAAAGTATTTTGTTGATATTTCGTCTTGTTTTTAGAAAATTAATTTTCTTAGTTAAAAAATACTTTTTTTTGTTGTGGAGAATTCATCTATTTGGTTTAATGTTGAACTCTTTTGTCGACAATTAATTTTTTTATGAAGATCCATAATTTTAATTGAAAATTCAACTATTTGGTTGTAAATTACCTTTTTTTTTATAATTCATATTTTCGGGTTCAACATTCGACTGTTTCGTAGAAAATTCATCGTTTTAGCTCGAAAATCTAACAATTTGATAGAAAATTAAACTGTTAGATTAAGCATTCAACTATTTTTAGTAGAAAATTCTACTATTTGGTTAAAAATAAAAATTCAGACAAAATGGAGTGACATTTTCTGATATTTTTCAAATATTTCTGCAAATTGAATATAATTTACCTCAAAACTATACTAAGTATAAAACATTACTAAAAAAAATTTTGCTATTTAGCCTATTTTTTAGCCTAATTATTTTCAATTTATAAAATAAAATGGCAAATATCCAAAAATGTCCGTTAATTTCGTTTAAATCCTGGTTTGAATATTAACGTTTTTGTTGAAAATTCATGTTCTTGTATGGATAATTAGATTGGTTTTGTAGGTAATTTATGTTCATGGCATTAAAATTCAACCATTCAACAATCTTTTCTGGTTAAACATCTTTGTTAAAAATGTATTTTTGTTGAATTCGCCTCTTTAGTTGAAAATTTAATTATTTTATGGAAAATTCGTTTTTTATACGTAATACATCTTTCTTATCTGAAAACTTAATTTGGTAGAAAATTCATGCATTTTGTTAAAAATTTGTCTTTTTGGGTAGAAAATTGATGTTATTTGTTAAAAATTCATCTTTTTGGTTGAGGATTCAACTATTTTGTTAAAAGCGTATATTTCTTTGTTGAAAATGTGTGATTAGATTTTAAATAATTTGTTGAATGTTTAATTATTTTGTTGAATATTCATATATTTCGTTAAAATGATCTTTTTTGGCTAATAAGTCAACTGTCTCGAAGTTAAGTTAAGTTAACTGTTTTCGAAAAAATTTGTATTTTTGGCTTGGAAATTTAACTGTTTTGGTTAAAAGTTTTGTTATTATGTTGAGAATTTGTCACTTTTGCTAGTGTGTCTCTATTTCCGTAAAACCCGTGAAAAAGTCTGGTAAAAATGACAAAAATTGGTAACGTAGTTGACAGACGGTTCCTTATGAAAAATTAAGGTTGCCAGAAGGCATGTTTTCCAAATGAATAATTAATTTTTGTTTTTAGTATTCTCTTGGTATTTTAATGAAATCACGTGTAATTATGTCTAGTGGTTTTGAAAAAATCCGTTTTACCTTGTTAATCGAGCATCTGTAGAGGGCTAAGTCAGCATGTATTGCTTTTCCTCTCTGAGGGAAGAAGTTATCGATTGATGGCTCAGCACCCCTTAGTGTTAGACGGACGCGGATATAGTTCACCTCGCTTTCCACCGCCTCACACTTCCATCACAACTTGTGCTTCATTTCTCAGCATTCTCGCGTTCTCTCAGCCCAGTTTTCCTCTTTTCCGAGTGCCCTCTCGGGCCCAAGGGTGCGTTCGCACCGAGCACTCATCCCTGTGGAAAAATACGCTCTAAGTTAAAAATTTCGGGCACACTCAAACGCGAAAGAAAACAACTTTTTATTTAATCAGATATCAAGGACTAATCTCAAATTACAGGTCTTTCGCAAATAGGCATGGCAAAAGATAGGGGGCTTCCATAAACCACGAGGCTTGCTTTTGACCACTTTTTGATGCCCCCCCCCCATGTATTCCAGCGTGGTATTCTCGTCAACCCCTCTCCCCCACTAGGGTGCTACGTGTTTTATGGACAATTCATTTATTTTGTTAAGAATTGTTTTTCTTTTGGTAAAGAATTAATTTTTCTGATTTTAAAATTAGCTGTTTGGGTTAGATTTATTTATTTTGTGTTGCAATATTCTTTGATTTATTATTGTTTTCAGTAAACATTTTTCTGTTTTTTGGCTATGTATTTTTCACACATTAGTGTAAAACCAAGTGGCCCAGACTCGGAACCTCCCTCCATGTAGAACATCGTGGCCTTTCGTCGGACCCCCCCCCCCCCCCCCCCCCCCCCCCCCCCCAAAGAAAACACGTAGTTTATGGAAGGCCCTTTATAGGTGATTTTCCACATACAGGGCAATTTTGTGCATTGAACCTTTAATCACTAAACCAAATTTTGTACATTTATAAAACTTGCTGAACATATTCATAGCCAAATTCTGTCTAATACTCAAAAAATTCAATTTTTCGATGTCTTCACTTAGGTGGCCCTATAATCAAGGGCTCATTTGACATGCTGAGAGCAAAAGCGAACAAAAAAAAACGTACGGAAAAGTGAAGTAAAAGCACGCAAGGGCAAAAACGACCTATAAAAAGGCGAGAGGCAAAGCGAAACAAGAATGAAGGGAGAAGGTAGCTGCTCAAATGTATTCCAGTTTTAAAATCCCGAATTACCTTAGAACTAGTAGTTTTGCGCGCGCCACGGCGCACGCCTATTTATCTTTTTATGACAAAGAATAAATGAAAAGCTTATCTTTTCTGTGTTATACATATTTAATGAATGTTACAAAATATTAGTATAAAATAATACAAGACATCAAGGGATGAGTTCTGTATCTGAAACTGTAATTAATCTTTTATAATAGGATTTCAACGAATTCTTTATTTTTAGGTAGAAAATGAAGTATTTTATTCCAAATGAGCTCTTTTTTTTATTAAAGATTAATTTACATCTAATGTTAATGAATACAATTTACTACGGTTTTGTAGCTGACGTTGATGATAATCATATTCTTTAAATAATGAACTTTGCATTTTTACACCACAGTTTTGATCAATCAACTTAGTAAAATTTGTGAACGCGCATTTTAATAATAAACAATGACCTTATATGTTGAGAAACACATGTAATAAGCTTGTTTCCTCTTGGTAAACTCTTTCCTGAAAATCTTCGTTAAGTCTCCCCAAAATTAGTTCATGCGTTCAATGTCATAAAATTTTTAGTAATAACTGTTTCATTATTCCGATTTATACCAAATCATTACACTACTTTGTAAGGCAAATTTCTGCCAATTTTTGATTATCGGGCTTATTTAAGTCTCCCACTTTCCCCTGGACTTATCACATTAAAGTTTATGAAAAACATAAATATTTTGTTTAAAATTAAAATAATAATTATTATATTTCAAATTACATTGAAATTAATGAAATATTGTATTCAAAATAACACTTTCAACAAATAACTATTTGAAAAATTATCATGTGGGGTGAAGGTGTTGTAAAAAATTTGGTTGATGGTGGTAGGTGGAGGGTCAAGGTGTTATAACTGTTTTACAGAAAAATAGTCTATAGACTTAAAAGTTTAAGAAGTGGGACAAATTTTTTTATTTCCTAACTGGCAATTCTTTATTTGTTTCAAATTTGTTTTTATAGTTGAAAAATTCATAGTTTTAGTTAAAAATTCATCTCTTTGGTTAAAAAATGTACTATTTTTTTTAAATTCCTTTTTTTCGGAAATAAAGTAATTGCCTGTGTAAAAAAGTAACTTTACTACTCTCGGTTTAAATTCGAATTTCTTATAGAAAATTAATCTTTATGATTGAAAATTCGTTTCCTTATTTTACAAAGCATCTCTTGGCAGCATCTGTATTCGTTGAAATATCAAATATTACGTTTCTATCCAAAATTCATATTTGCAGGTTAAAAAGTCAACTACTTTGTTGAAATTTTACATGCTGGTTCGAAAATTCGATTCTGGTTAAAAATTTAAATATTTTGTTGAAAATCTTTTCTTTTTGTTTTAAGATATCCACCACTGCGTTTTCATTGAGAACTCTTTTTTTTTAATGCAACTCTTTTTGGTTAAAGATTAATCTTTTTTGTTTGAAAATTTGGCCATTCAGTTTTAAATTTATATTTGTAGTTTGAAAATTTAACTATTTGTTTAAAAGTTAAACTATTCGGTGTCAAATGCAAATCTGTCATTAAAAAGCCAAATTTTTAACAAAACCGTTTACACTGAAAATGAAAAAGTTTAATTTTCAGTTTTAAAAAATGAACGAATTTGCAATCAAATACTTACTTTTTCATTTAAAAATATAACATTTTAACAAAATGGTTAAACTTTTAAATAAGCAGATAAATTTTCAACCAAAAACTAAAAAATATGATTATTCTAAAACAACAACAGCTGAATTGAATAATAAAATTTATTTAAGTAAAATTTTTTAATTTTTAACCAGAGATACATTTTTAACTAAAATAATGAATCTTCTACAAAAAAAAATTAATTTGTAGAAGGTCGTTCAACCTCAAAACAATTAGAGAAATACTCAACAAAAAAGGTTAATTCTCAACCAAAGAAAGAAAGAATTTTTAACTAAAATGATGAATCTTCAACCCAAAAAAGATCCATTTTTAATTATTTAGTTTAACATTCAACCAAGTAGTTGAATGCAAACAAAAAATACAAATTTCAAACAAAATAATTGAATCCTCAACAAAGGAGCTTTAACGAAAGATAATTCACAACTACCAAATTACAGTTTCAGATGTATATATGCATATGTTATCGAGCGCAAAGCTCTGGAACGAACAAAGAAAAAAGAAAAATATCTACAAAATTGTTGAGTTTTCCACCCAAAAAGGCAAGTTTAAAAAAGCAGTTGAATTTTCAACTTAAAGGGATACATTTTCATTGTGCTCATGTTCAGTAAGAAAATGAAGTTTCTACCCAAAGAGATGTTTTTTAACCAAGAAACAATTTTAGTCAAGACATAAAAAATGCATCTAAATTGTTGAACATTTTCAACCAGAAATTTTTAAAAACTGTTCCCTTATAGTTTAAAAATCAAGTAATTGGTTCAAAATTCGTCTTTTTTGTAAAACAGTAATCTTATTGGTTAAAAATGAATCTTTTGAACATAGAATTTTTTTATGACGAAAAAATAGTTTTCTTAAAATTTAATCTAAAAACAACAAAATTTCTTTCCTGATTGATTCAAAGACTTGAATTGCAGAATCTGCCTAATGGTAAATGGATTCGATCTTCTTTGAAATAATTTCTATAACACTTTTTTTTTGTTGAAAATTAATTTTTTTTGACAGAAAATTAAACTATGACATTTTTGGTGACTTTTTTTTGGTAAAGTTTAATCTTTTTATTTAAAAATGTAACTAATTGTTTAAAAATTTATGGATTTTGTTAAAAATTCGTCTTTTTTAGTATAAAATTAATCTTCTTGTTTGAAAATTCTTCTTGCTGATTTAGGATTCAACCATTTTTCTGACAATTCTTTTTTTTCAACATTAATTTATTGAAGTGAAAATGTAACTTTCCATTTTTGGTTAAAAACGTATTGATATTTTTAATTGCAATCTGTTTTGGTGGAGAACTCAGCTTTTTTTAAATTGCACTTCTTGAAGTTGAAAATTATTTTTTAAACTAAAAACTGAACTATTTAATTTTTCGTTGAATATTAAGTTCATAATCGAGGCTTTATCTGTTTCGGTTAAAAACGAACCTTTTTGATTGGAAATTCAACTATTTTCTTCAAATTTCTTTTTTTTTTTTTTATTAATTTCTATAATGATAAAATCTACTTATATTACTTTTGGTTAAAAAATGATATTTTTTTAGATAAAAATCTTATATTTGTTTGAAACTTTCTAGATCTTGTAGAAAATTCGTAATTTTTTGTAGGAACGTTGAAACGTTGAACGTTGGTTGAAAATTAATATTTTTCATTAAGGATTGAGTTATTTAAAAAAAATCCTTTTCAGTTTGTCAAAGTTTGGTAGTCAAAGTGTTTGGTAGAAAATTAATGCTTTTGGTTTAAAATCGACCTTTTTTCGTTAAAGATTGAACTATTTGGAAATAAATTTATCTGTTTTGATGCAGTATTTAGAAATTCAGAATTTTGTTGAAAATTCGTTATTTTTGGCAGAAAAATAAACTTCTTAATTGAAATTTCATCTTTATTTCAAGGATTCTATTATTCCTTGAAAAATTCGTTTTTTGGTGAAAAACTAATTGCTTTATGAGAAAAGTCGATTATACCATTCTTGATAGAAAAATGATATTTAAAAAAAATTGATCTTTTTTTTTGTTAAAATTATAATTTTTTTTAAACCGTCTTTTTAAACAGGGAAATTAATCTTCGCGGTTGAAAATTCATCTTCTTCATTGAGGGTTCAATTATTATTTTTTTGAAAATTCCTTCATAGTTAGTCGAAAATGAATTTATGTAAAATAAAATTGGATTATATAATTTTTGGTAGAGAATTAATATTTGAAATTAAAAATTTATCTTTTTTAGTTGAAAATGCAACCCCTTGGTTTGAAAATGCACATATTTCAATGAAAATTCGTTATTGCGGTAGGAAATTAGTCTTCTTATTTGAAAATTCATCTTTGTGATTAAGAACAAAACTATTAAGTTGCACATTCCGTTTTTTTTTTGTTAAAAATTAAATTCTTTAAGTAAAAATTTAACTCTCCCACTTTCGGTAATCGTTTTTTTTTTTTTAGAGAATTCATGTTATGAATAATAAATTAATCTGTTTTTTATTATTGTTAGTATAGATGTCCAAATTTGATTATTTTGTCTTAGATTGGAAAAAAATGTCTTGCATAATTTACTATAAAGGAATTTTAATCGCTGAGAGATTCTGCTAAATAATGTGTAGAACCTGCCTGATTTTAAGTGAATTCTGTTTTATTTTAAAGACTTTTGATAATATTGTTCTTGCATTGAAAATTAATTAAGTTGAAAATTCTATTATTTCTTTAAAACAATTTTTTTAAATAGAAAATTAATCTTTGTGTTTGAAATATCACCTTTTTGTTAAAACTTTTACTATTTGGGGTCAAGTTCATCTCTTTTATTTAAATTTTGAAATAAGCTGTAAAAAGTTTCATTGTTTATCGAATATTAACTTTTCTAAACTACAAACTGAATTATTCTATTTTTGTTTAAAATTTGATATTTTTTTGTTGAAACTTTATCTTTTTAGTTAAAAATTATTTTATGGATGAAAAATTAATATGTTTTTTATTATTCTTAACATAGATGCCCAAATTCGACTTTTTTTGTCCCAGATCGGACAAAAACGTCTTGCGTAATTTATTATAAAAGAATTTTAGTCGCTGAGAGATTCTGCTAAATAATGCGTAGAACCTGCCTGGTTATAAGTAAATTCTATTTTATTTTTAATTCTTTTTATAATATTGTTCTTGCATTGAAAATTAATTTAGTTGATAATTCCATTATTTGTTTTTAGAAAATTTTGTTTAATTAAAAATTAATCGTTGTGATTAAAAATTCATTTTTTTTTGTCAAAACTTTTACTATTTGGTGTCAAGTTCATCTGTTTTAATTAAAATTTTTAATAATCTGTAGAAAATTTCATTTTTTGGATTGAATATTAACTTTTATAAACTAAAAACTGAATTATTCTATTTTTGTTTAAAATTTGATATTTTTCATTGAAACTTCATCTTTTTTGTTAAAAATTATTTTATGGTTAAAGAATTAATCTGTTTTTTATTATTCTTAACATAGATGTCCAAATCCCATTATAATAATGTGCAGAACCTGCCTGAATTTAAGTGAATTCTATCGTATTTTGAATACTTTATATATTATTGTACTTGGATTGAAAATTAATTTAGTTTAAAATGGAATTATTTGTTTAAAAATTCCCGTATTCCGTTGAAAATTTGTGTTTTTTGTTAGAAATATAAATATGAAAACCCGATTCATCCATAAACCTGATCATAATTCATTCAATCCCACATTTCTTAATCCATATATTGTTTAAAAGCACATAAAACATTGGAAGCCTATACATTTTATACAGCTGTTTTGTTGTGAAGGTCAAGTGCAAGGAGTTTAACGGTACTTATCTGATATTGAGTAAAGTTAGTGTAACATTGGTGTATTTTTATTTATAAGTTAATGTTTTAGTTATTATTTGCATTCAATATCAACATTAAGTATTATCCCTGTGATGCATGGATGTTATAAAATTTCATTGCTGATAAAAAATGCGGGAGCAACTTTTTGAGATTTTGAGGTTAAAATTACATTTTGCAATTCAAGAGCGAACTGCTCGCAGTAAACAAATTTATCAAAAAGACGTAAGATGAAAACATAAAAAGCTATTTTTTATTTTAATCCTGATTAAAATAGTTTCTGTTTTTTCACCAAACATTTTATAAATTTAAATGAAATCTTTGTGTAATTTGTAAGAAAAATTTCAGTAAAAGCTTAAAGTTCTTAAAGTTTTTGTAGTACATTTTCGTAACCTTTCATAGTAAAAAATATTTGATAGATTTTTGTAGATATATACGGAAGATTTACATTAAAGTGGCCAAAATTATCTAATTCTGCGACCAGCAGTTCGCTTTTGTATTCTAAAGTTAATTCCTAACCTCGAAATTTCAAAAGTTGTTATCGCATTTTCCACCAGCAATGGACTTTAAGAAAAAATCCATGCTACATAGAAGCATTACTTAATGTTAATGTTTCTATTAATAACAAATAATAGATTAAACATTAACTTATAATTAAAAATATACTAACCCTACCGATAGAAATCTCAGAGTATATGTTAAAGATTCTCAAGGCTCTGAGAAGCTCGGAGAAATTCTCCGCAGGCACTCAGGTAGATATATTTAATGGTCCAGATAGCAAGTTCAAATGCTTTGAAGGCTTTAAACTGTTCTTTCCGAACTTGAAATAAAAATACGATCATAAATAACAAGCAGAGAGGCTTAAATTGAAATAAGAATTTGATCATAAATAACAAGCTGATGCCCTGTATTGCGATTGCAGTGGTACGGGTGGAAAGATGGTGGTAAATGAGAAGCGTTTATTAGTATTATCGACCTCGAAATTTGATTCGATTATTATTCCCAACAGTGATCCAAAAATACTTGCGCATGCTTGAACTGTGCGTCGCTCATTAGCTCTAGTTAGCGTACGTATTTAAAAATCAAGTACAGACGCGAACCGTAGCCAATGAACGTCACTAAAATCCAAGCAAGCGCAGATCAAGTCAGCTCCGTTGGGATGATTTAACTTCAAGAAAACGCGTGTAACGTTCCATTACTGTCTAACTCACGGCGACTCACGAGTGTCCCTTTCGCATGCGTGTAGCCATTAAAGAACGAGCAATCGTGACAATTTTTTCAATATTTTCCAACTCTGTCTAACCCATTCACAATAAACATTCACAATATCGTTTAGAGATTTCATATTAAGGATCATTAGATTTATTCCGAAGAGGAAAATATCATTTACTGTATGTAAATATACAGGATGAACGCCCTGGGGCTTACCAAAATGTATGCAACCCCACATACACTCCCATAAGAATAGCATTCGCGTATAAGACGGGTTTCATACTTTTTGGTAAGCCCCAGCGTGTCTGTCCTGTATTTATAAATTGTTTAAACAATTAATTATCATTTTCTTGTAACTTTTTCTTATGTAACAGGAGGTAGAAAACTAGTTTTCTTTAAGATCTTCACGTTGAAACTCACAACTTTTTAGTATTTGTATTTGACAGGGGAAAGGAGTATTGTGTGGAAGGGATAGAGATTTTTCAGATTGATCCAGAATTCTCGTGCTATTTAAGTAAATAACACGTTCGTTCCGCAGCACTGCT
>NC_046661.1:53897982-53909063 GCF_010883055.1 Belonocnema kinseyi | reverse complement strand
CGCGCGCAACTCAGTCATTTACAGCGTCTCCTACTATATTCACACGGACATCGCCCTGTCATAGTATTGGACCGCATCTCGTTTCAGATCTGGGATCACTGGTCTACCTCTGGACACGCTGCCATTTACTTTACCTTGATACACTTGTTTCGTTAGTCGTTCATTTGGCATTCTCTCAACACGTCCGAACCATCTTAACCGATTTCTTTCCCATGTGTCTACTAGCGTCTCTTCTGCACCACATTCTTTTAGAATTATCTCGTTACTTACTTTGTCCATTAGCGTTTCCCCGCTTATTATGCGCATGAATCTCATGTCAATTGCGTTAATTTTACTCTTATCTTTTTCTTGATAAGTCCATGTCTCGCTACCGTATAGTACAGTCGGTACAAATATAGAATTATGTAAACATTTGAGAATGTAAAATTTAACGATTTAAACATTCACATTTAATTGTAAAATCAAAGCATTTTATAATTTGTCTTTGAAAATAACCAACTTTAAGTTAGAAGTGCTTTACGTATTTGAATTTAAGATGGGAATTGTAGCCATTTTTGAGAATTTCGAAACTGAAGTGTATACACTGTCGGTACCGGTAAAAAAAATGGTCGGTAGCGGTTTTTTTAGAATGCATATCTCTAGCAAAGTAGCGGCAGAGCGCGCATATTCATGGAATTTGTGGAATTCATGAAATTCAAGGAATTCATGCGATTTAAGGAACGTAGTGGCTTGCCTGCAGGCGCCAGCAACATTGTTAGTTGCCGGCGCCGGCAAGATTGCATGTTGCCGGCTTTTTTTCCTTTTCCGCGTTGATTACAAACCTTGGCATGAAAACACCTGTAAAATAATTTTCAGTGTTAAAACTTAAGAAAATTACGTTGTTTATTTACGAAGTTTATATACACTATCTGTACCGGCAAAAAGCCGAAAGGGACTTTTACGCATTTTAGAGTAAGGCCATGTAATTGATTTTGATAATTTTTGGCTTTTGATGCGTTTAACGAAAAGTTCTAGGTATAATTCACTTTTTATCGTCGATTTTCGACTCAAGAATTACTAATGACGTCTCGTGGGGGCGGAAATGCACCCCTGTGAATGGCCACAGAAATAATTGTGGTTGCACCCCTACCCCTTCTGACATCTTGTGGGTGGCGGGAAGGCACCCCTGTGTCTAGTCGCAGAAATAATGTAAGGTCACATATCTCCTCTTTCCAACATCTCGTGGGGGGAGGCACCCCAGTGACTGGTCACGGAAATAATTTTGATCAAAATACTTACCCTTTTCCAACAACATGTTGTCGGACTAGAATGCACCTCTCTGACTGGTCACAGAAATATCATTTTTTTCAAGTATTTTTAGTCTGGGAAACAAACTAGCAAGATGGCCGATATTGAGGATCGAGCAGTAGCAGTAAACACATTCGGAAAAAAATAGCTTTTTAATATCTTCTTCCCGAAATCTAGGCTGTATCCTAAAAATATGTTTTTTATCGGTGCCGAGAATTGGTTTTTACCGGTAGAGGCTTTGTATGCACAACTTTTCGAAAAAAACTCGTTCAATCTGAGATTATAATGTTGTTGAAAGCTGTAATCGCTTAAAACGTATTATTTACAAATGAAACCCTTCCTCGTTAAATCATTTTTATTACTTAATTTTTGTATTTTCTAGTATGGAGAAATATTCAGTATCAATAAATATGAAAAATTGAATAATTTAAAATTATACGTACTTTAAACATTAAAATCTACCGTTAAAATCATTATATCAATTAAATTTGAAGTCATTATGTAAGTTTTTCTACTAAAAATAAGAATGCAAAAATGCTCTGTCAAAAAATAAAGTGCAATATCATTTAAAATT
This sequence comes from Belonocnema kinseyi, assembly GCF_010883055.1. Lineage (NCBI taxonomy): Eukaryota > Metazoa > Arthropoda > Insecta > Hymenoptera > Cynipidae > Belonocnema > Belonocnema kinseyi. Next base: position 53,907,202 of record NC_046661.1, on the reverse strand, counting down.
ATACTAAAAGAGACCATTAAGCAAGGTTGACTTCTAAGTGGACTGATTTGATTAAAAAGGTTTTATAGTTGTAAAAATAAATCTTGAAAATAATTTCCAGATAGTTAAGCACTTTTAATGCATTGGAGATACCTATGGCCATGTGCAATTCATTCTTGGCCCACCCTATTATTGCTGTTATCATTCTGTGCCGAAGTTAATCAATCGCGAGGGAAGCGATGCGAGCAAGTTATTGGACCATTTCGAGCTGGTAAGGGACTAGGTCTGAATATTGTGGTAATTTGTGTCTATCGGGCTAGTTTCCGACGTACACTCTTAATTAAGTCTTTACAAGAAGCGTACGTACTCCGTTGACAGATTGTCGTCTGCCCTTTTCGAGGGCACGTGATTACTGTCCCCTCCAGCAGCACACATCACTAAACTAAACATACGTGCAAATATTTTTGCAAATAACTAAACTTATATAAACCTATTGTTTATCCAAGGATATAGTTGATCCATTCAGATTAAATATGTATGTTTCAAGAAAATGTGACATTGCGAAAACTTTAATATGACAATGTTGATTTGGGTGGACCAAAAACCTGAATTTTCGAAACTGGAAATACCGTTTGGAAATAACCCGAAATAGAAAAGGAAATTTTTTCTTCTCAACTATTGGTAGCTTTCATGCTGAAATAAGAATCAATATGTTCTAAACATTGTTTAAAAGAAACGTTTATTTAGTTTATGAAAAATAAATGGATCATTCCACATAAATACTTTTTTCGATAGTGAATTTCTTATTTACAATATTCAGTAGTTCAGGACAAATGTCGCTATGTGCGCAGAGCGTTTGATCACATAATAGAAATTAGTTGTCAATGCTATAAATGAGCCACGAATTTTCGCCACAGTTAGATGTGGTTGAAGATCTGAACGTTCAAATGAACGAAATTTTTTACTGATGACTTTACAAACCAGGAAAAGTGCTCAAATGTTAGTTAATTTATATTGTAGATAATTTATTATTGAAAAAGAATTATAATGCATAATTTAAATTTCAGTTAAAGCAATATTAATGGGTAAAATAGAAACGTCGAAAAATATTTCGTTCATTTGAACGTTCAGAACTTCAGGTACGTCACGGTTAGAAAGAAAAGATCTGATGATGTTTATTACAGACTATTATCTAATCCTAATATTCTTATTTCAACTATTCAAATTTTTTAAATAATACTTGTATTTTTTTAGGCGAATGGCAGCTATTTTGTGGAAAATTTTTAAAAAAATAACGAAAACATGTACCGAAATCATTAGGAAATTTGTAGAAAGAATGTTTGCAGTGTGCTTTTCAAAATTTGAGGCAAAATTAAGACACTTTCAATATCACATGTAAGGCATAGCTTGTGGAAAACTGTAGCGATTCACCCCTGTTGACGGTACTTTAGATTTATCTTTGAAAATTGAAAGGTTGCTAATGATTAATCCTCCTTAACACAAATAAATACAAATAGTCATACGGGGACGCGTTGACGCACATTTGTAAAGTTTGAAACGTGGTATAAGCAGGCGGGATTGACGATGTCCTTTTTATAGACAATCTTCAGAGTTTAATTAAGGAACTTGGTGAGTGGATGAATGGGATGAATAGGAGAGTCAAACGTCCCCGATATACTCGGGGATCCCAACGCTTTCTCAAAAAGCCGACTGTGTGATAGACGACGTACGTAAAAGTAGAGTTTGTGTCGTTGGCTTCAAGAGTCACGACCCCCGATTGTTAGAAACGAGCGCCGGGGCGCAGCAAACAAATAGGGTAGTGACATGGCAAATGAGAAAGAGACCCTGAAGAGAGAAGTACTATGCAGGGGACAAAAATGAGAGATTCAAAACCTTGCCTAGAACCCTACTATGTCCAATTTTGATAATAAGTAAATAATCTTTAAAGTACTTATTTGTTTAAAAAAATGTTATACTGATTGCAGGCATAGAAAAATTTCATTTAAAAATTGTAAACAGAACACTGAGAAAAATGGATTATACTCGGAATTTAAGAATATGTTTTCAGGTATAATCTTGGACTATTAACCATAGGACAGCGATTAAAATCGAAACTGGAATAAGTAATTCAAATTTTTTAAACAATTACAAAAGTAACGTTTGACACAATGCTTTATTCAGTGTTCTTTTTGATTTTCAAATGCAAAAAAATCTGGTCAACGACTTTGACATTATTTTATTTACCTAAGTGTCTAAGCAAACCGAAAGTATTTCATCTACTCTTAAAATTGATTGATTTTTAAAAAATATATACTGTTTCTAGTCTAAATTTTGGATGACACTTTGTATTATTTCCTGAAAAATATACACATAATTTGCGAAACACAGAACACGCGGAGCAGGACGCAGAGACAAAATAGATGCGCGCTACAATTTTTTAATTTTGAATAAATTTCGTGAGGACTGTGATTGCAAGCTCAAATCTCATGGTGGTAATGCTGATTTTTTGTCCCTCAGGACAACACAGAAAAAACTGAAGTTTCCATTGCAACCCGTTTTTGGTTCCAAAGGAGCTACAACAAAAATGAATCGTACTTGCTGACAAGGAACCCAAAACTATAAACGGGCTCCAAATGATACCACACTTAGGTTTCGAACGGATCTCAAATGTGGTTGAGCCTATTCCTTAAGAACCTATTTTTCGCTTTGCCCACTTCGATATTATAATTAATTAATAACACAATATTTATCTTAAATCACACATGTAATCGAACTCTGGTGGACATAAATTAATGAAGATAATTAAATTACAAAATAATAACGTAATTAAAATAGATATAATGACTTGATACATATATTTTTAAGGATATGTAGCAAACTTGTAAATATAAAGGCTTATTCAAATCAGAGCTTCCAATCTTGACAACTTTTTGAACTGCGCTTGCTTCGCGCCGGGAAAACAGTTGGCATGCTGATTTTGAATACTGTCGATATTCAAATGTGATATTTATAATAATTAATGAGTAGAAAATGCATTAACAGTAATTTTTTAATCGTAGAATGAGATTTTGAAGGTCAATAAACTAATTCTTTACGCTCACATTTATAAATAAGTCATTATCAATAATATTCAATGATTAAAAAGGGAATCTTGCATTAATCCTTTTGAATTTCTTTCTTTATTTCAAGAAAATACCCTAAGTATATTTTCAAATCTATAAAGTAAGGGTTCCTTTTTACGGAGGTCGAATTTGAATAAACTGATGAATTAATGTGAAACATCGAATTCGTTTTTAGGTTCTCAAACAATCAAATTTGCCATAAATCAACAAAGCAGCTAGAAATGAATCCTATGAAAAATATTAATTCCACGCTTAATTCAAAACAGGCCTTCGTGAAAAGGTACCCTAAGTATAACGAACAGTATGCGCAATGAAATCCTGAGTAATATGTTTGCTGTTATGGATAGATGTGCAATTACATATGTTACTTGTTTAATGTACAAATATATTGTTAGGAGTGACGTAGGTTTGTTGCAAAAACGAGTGCCAGAATGAATGTTCCTGAAGCCTCTCTACTTTTATTTAATTTATAACAATTAAAGGTCATTGTTATATTTTAAAATATTAATAACGGCTAATTGGCTGAGCTGCTCTTAACAGTGCTGGGTGAAGACTATGTTTCTAAAAGATTCACTTAATAATAATTAATTACAGAAGTTTATTAATTGTACATAAAAGATTTTTCAAATAAAACTATGTTTTCGCCGACAATCAATAAAATTGCATTACATTTCCAATTATTCATTAACCAATGATTTTAAATCATGGTAATTTAAATATCGTGTAGGCTTAAGCCAATTTCGTATTAAAAATTCTAAAATAAGTGAACCTTAACAAGTAAGAAGAAAGATGAATAAATATTAATATCGTTCGTGTTTGCTTTACTGACATATGCTGTAAATCGCTAACTTACCAACCCGACTTTGCAAGCCGTTGGCTTGTGAACGAGCCTTGACGCTGTTCTTTTCCAGTGCGCTGTAAAGTCTAAACCAGGGATTCCCAAACTTTTTTTGCAGTTTTCAGGGAGGCGCAAGGCCGCCACCCTACCATTTTTTTCCCTCTACTAGAACCCAAGGGGGATACTTGACTGTGGGTCATGCGGAAGGTTGCATGCTTCACGCGAGAGAATTAGAACTGGTTGAGAAAAATTAAAATATGTTAAAATGTTAATAAATTACATTTTAATTAGTTTAATCAATTTCCTAATCTGATTTTAAGCAAATGAAAAGAAAGTTGATGAAAATCGGTTAATATCTTCAATGCCAGTGGACAGTTCTTGTAATTTTGCATGTACTAAAAGATATGCTTGATTACTCGAAATGTTAACCGATTTTCCTCAACTTTTTTTTCATTTTCTTAAAATTACATCGGGAAAATGATTCAGATAATTAGAATTGAATTGAGCCATGTATTTAGGATTTTATTTATTGAAACAGCCTTAAATCTCATGATAATGAAAGGGTCCTCATAGTGGGGGGGGGGGGGGGGGGGGCTGCCGAGGTGCTGGGCCCGGGGTGGCTTCCCCCCACCGCGGTCGGGCCGCCGACCTTCGGCACTAGTTTGGGAATCGCTGGTCTAATCTAAACGAACCCATTTGGGCCTCTACAGTCTACAGGTATCTATTGGAGCTCAAGTTCCAAACGACACCAACTTTCATTTGGAGCCGCAATATGAGTGAACCCCTCCCAAGTGCGAAGTCACATACGGCCCAACATTGGCCCATAGTCGGCAAAAATATTACCGAAGCTCGGCTGGCATTATCGCGCCAATGACGGAATGATAACTATGGCTTGCACTTGGCAGCCAAAGTTTGGCTGCCATTGTCGGCCCAACACTAGGTACCAGTATTGGACCAAATCTAGCTGCCATCGTCGCGCCATTACCGGATTGATAATTATGGTCTTGACTTGGCAGCCAAGCCAAGCAAATATAAATGGCTGCCAAAATTGGACCAACATTGGGCCGTCTATTCAGCTCAGGCAATTCGCACTTGGGCTAGTTTTTTCTGTGAACTTTGCCCCGGCCGTTGACAACTTTGTCCCGATCTATCCTCCTATGTTCTTGAAAGCCGACATTTTATCGTCGCCCTCACTTAATTTTGATCTTTGCTACAATAGATCACAGGAAGCCGCTATTTTGCGGGAATTTTCGATTAATACGATGCTATCTTGAAATTTGCGGTCGACACGCGCCGTAGTGAGGCTTCAACACACTCGATGACTTCATGTTTTATTTTTCTCTTCTTTCTACACTACTGCGATATGGACGCCATTGGATTAAATTTTCCTTTCTCTAAGGGCATCTCCTAATTGCACCATTTCGTTTGTTGTAATTGGTGGAACGTCGGTAATTGCTCTTTGAAATTTTCTCTATGACTGCACTCTTTTGTCGATTCCTCAAGTCTCTTCCAATTTGAATTACAGGCGACGGATCTTAAATGCAATATAGTTCGTGTATACCTTGACATTCCATAATCATTATTTGCTGAGAAGTAGGAATTTAATTGTTTTGAGACATACTTGCAAATTCTGTAAGCCGAATATTTTCGAATTTGATTAGTCGTCTGCGCGGTTTACTCAGGATTCTTTCAATCGAATTTAGAATGCACGAAACTTTCCTGCCGAGAGAAACTCACTGTGCCTAAAACATTTTTGAATGTTTTACTTTTCTATAATTTCATCTTGTTACAAACTTTTGAAGTGAGGAAAGCACTGATACAGAAAATTTTTTATTTTTGTCCTAAAAAAAAAGTAATATGAAAGCTAAAAGTGTTCTACGTAACTTAGCTTGAAGTCGTTTATGTAAAAAAATCCCTCTCGAAAAAATAGCAATGCGTGTGTGGATGCAATTTTTGCATCCATAAACGAGGTTTGCAAAAAACGAGTGTTGCAATAAACGACGTTTGACTATATCGATATTGAGATGAATGTTTTTTTATTGCTCGCCATAAAATAGAAGTCATTTGTGAAATAAAATCCGAGAAGCAGCTGTTTACAGGAAGATTAGAATTATTTTAATTTGAACAAATTTGTTTAATTAATCAAAGTTTCTAAAATGGCAGTTTCCCGGTAGGGATATTGGAATAATTTGTTTTTCTGTTGTCCCTCGAATTGACTTGTGAAATAAAATGCGAGAACTGAACTTCTAGAAAAAAATATAATTTTTTTAAAACTAATTTTTTAATTTAACAATTGTTTTCAATTGTGGATAAATAAGGTGCATTCTTCCCTACAACGGCAAAACATAATTAAGCGATATTTTTTTCGAAAAATTGGTTTTTTACATTAGTGGAATCGTGAGAATTAGCTGTGCCTGACTATCATGGTTAACATTATAATTTATAATTATTTATAATGAAAAATGAATTTTAAAAATTACGAATATTGAGCTAATTACCAAATGCAACACAATAATGTATGGAAAGTACTTTGCGGTACCTGAAATTTGTAAGAAAATGCGAATACGTTACGAAATACAAGGGAAGAATATAAGTAAAGTACTTTGCGAATCTTTCTTCTGGCAAAAGTGGCCGAGCATGCTGCTTGGTACAAAATCAAAACTCCGTATGTGTCAGCATGTGATGTACGTAAAGACTCAAGTTGTAAATGTGTCGAGACGAGCAAGTATGTCAAAGCGAAGAAATGCTCAAGTGACACCGGTTAAATTCAGCATGCGATGAATGGCGTTTGCGGATTTCTCTTGTTATATCGAGGGCCGAACGCTCGATTACTTTACAGCGAAACACTCCACAAGCGTCTTCACGTACTTCTTAGCAGAGAATTGATTCCAGAAAAATCCCCAAGTACATTTTTCAATTAAAATTGTTTAAATAATACATTTTTTGCAAAATCAGAAAGAGAACATGCCTTTTACCAAAAAGGGGTACTTACATTAATGAAAATGTGTTCCTATACTAAAGTTCTTAGCTCAAATGGTTTTTCATGAATATCCCTATTCAACTTAAAGAGCACTCACATAACTTTTTATTTTTGACGGCAGAATTTTCAAAATAAGATATAAAATGATCAAAAAAGTATCCGGTGCAGAAATTACGACTTGGTTTTGGTAGGGTGCTAGTTATTTTGCCCTAACTTTATTGGGGCGCTGAGCGCAAAATGTGGAGTGGAGTCGACAAGAATTTCACGCTTTGTAGAAAAGCCTAGACTCTGATCAAATTCGAGCAAGGGTGCCTTTCTATTGCCCGTCTAAACAGTAAGGTCCTTTCTAGATCTTTGCTCTATTTCCCTATTAATTCCTAATTTGATTGTAGGTTATGTGGTAACGTGTTATGGTTTACGAGATATCGTAATAATTACCATTAAAGTGTTTCTCAGGTTTCTGAAATGTGATTCTATGGTTGCAATAGTAAAAAAAGTTTAACTAACCCATTGCCATAGTCTATCATTACCAAAAATTTTTTATTCACAGAAGGAAAATATTAATTCAAATGTAAAATACATTTTCATTGCAAAAGTTAAATCTAAACATTTTACACCTTTCTGTAGCCTCTGTTAAATACTCTTTTCCATTTTTTCGTATTTTTATTGACATTCCATTCTTAAATATTCTTCGCACGTTATTCTAAAACTAAATTAATTGTTGAACTTGACTAGAGAAGACTTATTACTTATAACTAAAGAGATACGCAGTTTGTTAAAATTTCCCCAAGCACCGAGAATCGAACGCACGTACCGCACGCTTATAAGTCGAACGCCTAATCACGACAGCTACGAGGTCACGCTGAGTATAATATCATAAATGCTTGACGGCATTCATCCGATACTTTCAAACTTAGGAAAAAAAGTGCTTGAAATTCGTTTGATTAAATATGATTTCTAAACGTACTTAGATGATATGAAATTAAATCAATATTTAAGAAAAATCCTTTTCAAATTTTACAGGGACCAAAGGTTTTAAATTTTTTCTTTTTTTAATTTAAGTATAATTAAGCATAATAACAGTAAATTATTTTTTGCGCTCAGCCATATTACCCGTTTTACCTATCGAGGGCTTTACAAGGACCCCTCGAGAAAATAATGAATTGATAGAAATGTCCATTGCAATATACACAGTACTGCTAGTTTGCCCGTCAGGGTTTGAATTTAATGTACAAATAAAGACTCCGATGATTATAATTTATTAAAAATTCCATTTTTATCTTGATATTGACAAATTTAGGGAAATACCTTTCGTATTTGAGTAGTGCCTGTCTAAATTCTAAGTTAGGACCTCTCTAAACTTCCCTGTAATTGTCTAGAAAACAAACAGAGGTAACCCTACCAACCCCTGGCACGAGTCTGCATCGCATTTTCCAGTCAAGTTATCCTTTATAACACCCGACCAGTTCCCATTTTAAAGTAGGAAATATCAGGGCATTTTCTACACGGGATTGACTTCGGGGTGGTTTGTTATATTTCCCTATTTTGAAAAACTTTTTCATCACTATAGAAGTGAGTTGTAAGAGTTTGAACGTTGATTCGCATAATCGGAAAATTTCTATAACCTACCGCCATAAATTGTAGCAAAAAATTAGTTTTATAAAAATTGTGTTTCCATCGTTCCGAACATGGTCGTGGGAAGTTAATGATTAATGAATAGAGCGTGAACGATAAGAGTCAATAAATACACATCTCTTCTAATAACGCCTCATAGAAACTGCTGAAGCATAAAACAAATATTTCTGGAGGTTTTGGTTGGATATTTAGTCTTGAGTTGTCTTTATTGACTGATGCGAGATATTAACTTCCGGAGATATTGTGAACAACTATTGATATAAATGGAAGTTATTTTTGGGAATTTCTGATTTAAAAATATAAGTTGTCTTCCGAATATCTATTCGATTTCTTATTCATACTTTACTTTATTCCACTTAAACAAAATTATACAACAAAATATTGACACTTAATACACTGACATCAGAAACAAGCCTATGCTTCATAAGACAGGATCTACCGTTAACCGTTTTGTTTTTAAATGCATCCTCTTGTATTGAAAATACATTTTCACAGAAAATTAAGTTTTTGCTCAAAATTAATATTTTGGTGTTGAAAAGTCAACTAATGATTTGTTTGTGTGGAAAATCCAACTGTTCTTTTTGAAAATCCCGTCTTTTTGGTTTAAATATTGATCTTTTTACATTCTCATCAGAGATGGTATTATATTTGTGTCAAATTTTACCC
>NC_046661.1:53886238-53897972 GCF_010883055.1 Belonocnema kinseyi | reverse complement strand
CTCCCGTCTTTGTTTTTGTCAAATATCCACAAATCGAGACCCCTTGAACCTGGAAAACAGGTTTTTACGAGTGTGGCTGGATATATGGATGTTTTCATGCATGCATGGCTGTTTGTGAGCACGATACTTTTGAAAAAACTAATATATTAGATTGGCCTTTGATACACTCGGTTAGTATCGAAAACTGAAGGTCAAGATCGTTGGCCAGATATTTTTGATAAAAATGCAAAAAGTTCAATCATTTTCAAAAATGTTGAGACCACTTTTTTTCAAGATTTAAAAATTCTATGTACGGATATTACACCCAGAATAAAGTTCGTATTAAATTAAAAAAAAAAACATTTTTTGAGTAGGTTCTTTTGATTCAACATGGAAATATTTTTATATTAAAAGAGAGTTTATTTGATTTTAATAAATGACGTCACTTAATGTCTTTAATTTAAAGAAATTATTTGTTTGATTTAAGACAAAATTCTTTTGATTCAAAAAAGTTACTAGGAAAAACGAAAGAAATAATTTCTTGAGAGTCAGTAATTTGAAATAAGCAAATTATTTCTTTGAATCAAAGAAAGATTTTCTTAATCCACATTACCAATGTGCCATGATATTGCGCAGAACAAATTACTTTGATTACTTTACATTAACGCGCCTTTCGGAACACTTGTTGTCAAATTTTTGCGAAGTTTTGGTTGAAAATTCAACTATTTTGCTGGAACTCAACTCGCTTCTCAAAAGTGAAACTTTCTGCTGAAAATTCAACTATTTTTTTATAGAAACTGTTTGCTTCTATAGAAAACTGTTTTTTTTTCAAAAGAGAATCAATTTTTTCGCTAAAAGTCCCACTTTCAAAATTATAAATTTATAGCAATGATACATTTTTCAGGGTAGCTAAGGATAAAATTTCATTAAAAATAAGAAAAAAATATTAATGTATTTATGATAATTAAACTTTTTAATTCATTTTACAATATCTGAATGAGCAATCCTAGGCCGAAGTACAGAAATAAATGTAATATACATTTGATATAATAGTGTTGAACATAAATGTAGAACATTTCCCATTGTGGACAAAATCAAGTGCGAAAAACGAGATACTTGAGTAGAATGTGTTTGTTAATGCCGAAGGAGCTTTAACAAAAGAGAATTCATGATTAGCAAATTAAAGTTATGTTATTTTTACATTCTCATCAGATAACGTATTAAATTTGTGGAAAATTTGACCCCTCCCCTGTTTTTGTCAGATGTCCACGTTTTGAGACTCCCAGAATTCGATAAACAGGTTTTTACGAATGTGCGTCGGTATGTATGTTTGTTTCTTAGAAAAATTTTTTTAAATTTCAAAAATTTTGTGCACATACGTTTATAGTATTTAAAAAGGCGAACATTTGATCTTAATGAATTTTTTTGATAAAATCAAAATTGATCAGAGTTATAGTATTTACAAAATTCCTAAAAACACACGAGAATCAACATTTTCAGCCAAATAACGCACGATATGAAAAAAAGTCAAGAGAAGAAAAATGTTTCTTTTTGCATGCCCAATAAGATTGTCATGACAACTTTTTGAATTTTCTCGAAAAGTCAAACTTTCAAATTTTGATAGCCTAAACAAAATAATGAAAAATCAAAAGTTGCATTTTGCAGTTAAACTGTGCAAAATAGGTGAAAAGGTGGTAATACAAAAATTGTACATTTTAAAAAGATCTACAAATTTGTTATAAATCAATTTTTGATCAACTATTTCACAGTATTTCAAAGATTCTCAATTATAGAAATGTTTGCAAAACAAAATATTAATAAGTTTTTGGTTTCGTACCTAAAGGAAGGCCGGGAATGTGAAAATGAGATTATATGAATTCACATTGTAACCCCTCATTAATCGAAGTTTCGTGAGTCACTGAGGTTAGGGATGTAGTTTAGAATTTAAAAAAAGGTAAGGCTGATGCTTAGACCGTCTGTGTAACGTTTAAGGAGGTACCATCGCTAGTGCCGAGATCAGTCGACTACGCAGTCGTAATACATACACTTGTATGACTTACTGAGTTAAAATCTGGGGAAATTGTGATCATTTCGCCGGCGATATGAATCAACGGCTGACTGAAATCTACATTGATCGCGCCTCGCGTTGTTGCCAGATTGCTAAAGTCAACGTTCAGAAGCGCTAGTTTTGTGATTAATTTTTTTAAAAATTTATATGCAGGAACCAAATGGTTAATATTATTTTTGCACCTCAATTTTGAAATACTTGTTTTTCATTACAAAAATTATCAATAGTATCTTAATGGTGATTACTTAGATATCACTCAGTGAAAAGCTCAAAAACGCCATCTCTCATAAGACGCAATGTTAAATATGACGAAAATAAAAACGTTAATAACTTATTTATAAAGTACCCTAGGCTTCTGAGATTTTAACTTAGTACTTTTGTTGATCATATTTAGATATCGTGAAAGTTTGATTGAAATGGTAATGAAAATTCTTGTAGCGGTGGTACCTCCTTAAATCGTAAAAATAAAATTGGAAATGATACAATTGGAATGGAATGGAAGCTTCTAGAGGTACCGGTCCCACGACTCTCCGGAGATGAACCTTTCTAGTCTAGTGTTCATCGCAAGGGCTGCCGAGGCTCTTCCAGAGTGCGAGGCGGGAATCGAACAAGATGAGCCGACGGAGTGGGTCCAAAGCCTACGCTTTAGCCCCCACGACCATCGTCCCATTCCACAAGAGATACAATTTAAGGGAAAAATTACTGTTGTCGATGATTTAACCTTTAGTTTTTAAAAATATGTGCAAAAGTGTGGGGAATATACAAAGACCGAGCGCGGAGCGCGAGGTAAATACAGTATCGTGTGCAAAGCGCGTGATAAATATACTATCAAGCGCGGGAAACAACATTCGCGCGCCCTAGGCGCGCTCAAACTTGCGAGTCGCTCGCACAGTGCGCGATGAGAATGTACCCACGATGTGGGCGGATTTTTTAGAATAAGATTCAGCTTTATAATTTTATTTTTTAATAAATTTATGTAGGAAAATTATAAATTGAGAACGTGAATCTGTTTACTGTTATTTACAGCAGAATACGTTATTATATTACCTCGAAGTGGCTGATGCCAATTTCTTACAGGGGACTTACACTATTGAGCTGCCAGATCGAATAAGGAAACATAAATTTTTTCGGCGCGAGTGCAAATTGGCCTTGATAGGACAAAAAAGAATTCTGAAAATATTTTTTGACTAAATTCAAGGCAATTTCTTGCAGTAATTGAATTTCCAAAAACAATAAATTTCCGAATAGCACATACCTCTTAATTATTTGAAACTGCATATATCTATGTATTTTGACTCGCTAATTACGAAAATGATAGTGAAAATACCCGAAAATTTGATTTTCATGGTGAAACCCATTAAAAACTCATAAAAATGAAATGAAATACATTTTTGCTCTGGGAATAATGCTTTTCGAGAAAAACGATGATAAATATGAAAAATCACAGAAATACAGCACAATATGTTGCGGTGTACCCCCGTGACCGATTACAGAAATAATGTTTGTGTAGCCCTTAGAATTTCTATTAGTGGTCCAACTTTTGTTTCAAACTTTTTCCGGTTCTATTTCTAATATCATCTGCTACACGGAGAAAATTTGTTTATTAAAATTCATCCAGTTCTGTAAATGGAGGACATTGCTGCATTTAGATAAAGTTTACAATTATTTTAGGATTTAATGCAAAATAGAACTATAAATATTACAAAAGAGTTATATAAAATCTCAATTCCAAAAGTGAAAATTCTTATATGGAATAATTCATATGAATTGTATTATTTTCATACCAGTATATCATAAAATAACGCAAAGTAATGTAAATTTTTATTAAATGAATGTTGTAAACTTTTTTTCGTGTGATATTAATAATTCACTTAAAAGAAAGTATAAATTGGAGAATTTTTTAGAGATTTTCACTTTTATTATGAGAGGAATCAAACAACAGTATGGACCGCAACTGCCCACTTTATGCCGTTTCTTTCCATTTTTCCTACTATTCCTGTATTTTCTTGCAAGTTAGGACCCAACTTGTATATTTTCTAAAACGAATAACTATATAAGAACAGTTGACCGAGATTTTGTTGTTGTTGATATTCTGAGTGTTAAGTTAGCCGTGAGGTCTAGTCGTTAGCGATCGAATGCGTTAAACTTATAGTAGGTGGTTCGAAACCCGTCATAGCGTTTTCGATTTTTAAAAGCGTTAATATCATTAAAAGCGTGCGACTATATTATATGTAATGTATTGTAATTAAGTGTAATTGTTTAAGACAAATTGTGTAAGGATATGTGTAGTAAGTGGATGACCTTCCACAGAATCTGGTTGCAGCAAGAACTTTTTATGCTGACGCACGGAATTTTGCATACACTGGATGTAGAATTCACATATAGAGCGGTAGACTTTGCTTTCTTGGGTTGAAACTGTAACTAACAGTTTGAATCATTTTACCGAACTGATATGTAATCGACATCTCATTTTACCTAACTGTCAGGTAATCTTTATTATCTAGTTGTATTATTGGTACCTTTTTCAGGTTGCCACCGCTCACCTCATCCACTCAGCCCTGCCTGTAAGGTATTTGTACGTTCGTCATCATAAGTCGAATCTTATCACAAAGTTGCAATTGTAGATTGTTTGACCTTTGATTTTAAAAGTTTTGTGCACAAATGTGGAGGAAGTATAAAGTATGAGCGTATAGCAAGAGCTAAATACAATATCGGGCGCGAAGCACGAGATAAATATATTATCGATCGTGAAGCTGGAATTCAACCCGACACGTGCCCTAGGCGCGCTCAAACTTGCGAGCGAAGCTACTGAAAATTCAACTGTTTTGTAGAAAATTCTTTCTTTTTTTTTATTTAAAAATAATTCTCCTAAATGAAAATTTAACTATTATATTTTTGGTTTAAATTGATCTTTTTAGTCGAAAAATTCAGATGAGAATGGATGGATTTTTGTTTTAATTAGTCTTTTGAGTAGAAAATTAATATCCTTCGTTGTGAATTCAACTGTTCGGTTAAAAATGTATGTATTTTTTCCGAATTGATCTTTTTGTTTGAAAATTTAACTAACAAATAGGAGTACGTGACACAAAGTTTCAGAAAAAAGTCACCTAATTTATACCATTCTTCTTTATTCATAATGGGTCCCCTAAGGGTTTACATAACTTCCATTACTTATACAATCTCTCCGTCTACATATTTTTATACAATCTTGTCCTTACTATTTTCTATTACTTCCTTATTTCTATTACCTGCGATAGCGCAATTTAGGATGTGTTAGCGAAAGAGTGGGCGAGCGATCGAAAGTGATAGTGCAAGCGAGAGAAAGCGCGAGAACGCAACCGCATCTTTTAGTCTACTTATACTATTAAATAATCATAACTTACAAATCTTTACGCTTCTATTCGAAGCGATTTCCGTTTCCTTTTTCTTTCACTTCTCTTCTACCTCGATTTTGCAATTTTTCGCATGCATTCTTTTATTCTCTCTCATTCTCTCCTTTAGCACCCTCCTACTCTTTCATCCATTCTTTCCCTAATCCATCCTCCTCTAGAATATTGATCGCATTCTCTTGCCAGCGTCCTTTATCTTCCATTCCTCTCCTGCATCCTTCCGATACTTGCTCCCATGTTTTCTCCCCCTATTCACATATTCTGCACTTTCTGTTCTGTTCCTTTTCCCGATACATCCCCTCCCTTACCTAGTTTCCCAATCTAAATATTGCTATTCTGGTCCACCTTCTCTCTCCCCATCCCTTTTCTAAATACTTTGGTGCGCCTTACTTTTTTATCATCTTATACCATTCATTATATTTAGATTCCTCAGCGATCCCATATCTTTCTATTAATTGTCTTTTCCTATACTTTTTTTCCAAATCTTCATAGTTTACTCCAGTTCCCTTTTCTATATCTTTAGCTTTAAAGAACTCCCTCTTTTCTCCTTCCTATCTCGATAATTGAAACATCTCCCACTCCTTTCTTCTACCTCCATTAAACACTTGTCGCTAACTCCCCTCTCTTTCCCTACTCTTACTCTTCCCCTTCCCTTTTTATCTATCCACGTCTCCATCATTATTACTACATCCCAATGTGTCAAATTTCTCAAAAATTCTTTATCTTTTCTCTTCAGTCCTGTTATATTCAAGTAAAATATCCTCTATTCTGCCCTACATTCGTTTCTCGTCTCTTTTTGCTTCTTACTATTTCTTATTTTCCTATCTCCCGTTCCTTTCTCTCCTAGTTTCCCGTTACCTCATTGCTTACTATCTCTTCCCTTCCTTCGCCCCAATTTCACCACACTCGCTCTATATGTATTCTCCCATACTTAAATCATGTTTTTCTTTCCCTTTTTCTTTTCACTTCCACTATTTGTTATATGTTATATGTAAGTCCGAGTATGGTGAACCGAGTATGGTGAAATTGGGACGAAGGAGGGGAAGAGATAGTAAGCAATGAGGTGTCGGGAAACTTGGAAGAACGGGAGATAGGAAAATAAGAAATAGTAAAAAGTAAGCTGGAGCGGCCGGAGTGCTCTTGGATTACGCCAGTGCAGGATAACCGAATACGCTATTATTATAAATCATTTTTAGTACTTCCACTCTATCCTTCAGCTCCCTCTCCTCTAATCTTAGACTCTTTATCACTAAGTTTCTTTTTCTTTCTTCCTCTTTCTTTTCTATTCTTTGTTCTATTTTGATCAGCCTTTCCTTCTAGTGATGCCATCCCGGGCCCCTTCCTTGGTTTGTCTCGTCACTTTCTTCCTCGTCCGTCTTGTCCTTCTTCCGTCTCCTCGGGTTTCATGAGGAACGCGACAGATGTGCGTTAGTAGAGCGGGCAGCTCACAAGGAACGTTCTTTTGCCACTTTGTCGCGCTAATGATAATTAGCGTTCTTTAATGAATAGTTAAAGTCTAAATATGATTACATATTATACTTTTTTGTCTATTACTGCCGAATTTGAAATCAGACACGACTATGTTTTGATTATTTCAAAGAATTAACTTCGCTGTATTAGTATATCATTTTGTTCTAATGAAACATTTAGTTTGCCAATTATAGGAATAGAATATATGAAATAGAAAGGTAAAAATATAGGCATATTTTCAAGTAATTTAGAGTTTACGGAATTTAACACTAATTTCATTTTTCATTTTTCAAAGTAGAATTTCAAAATTTTGTGGCGACTTATTTCTACGGTTCATAAATAAAATATATTTTTGGGGATATTTATAAAATTGAATGTGCTTACCGACTTAAATCACTTTGACTACTATATATTTTAAAAATTTGTATCAAATTTAAATGTATAATAAGTACATATTAATTAGTGATAAGAATCATAAACTCAAATGATCATCACACAGTCGATTTTATAATTTACGGTTGCGACATTCATGTATCTTTATTTGTATATTCACGTATGTACAAATTTGTACGATTCGGAAACGCATTAGCACTGACAATTTTTCTTTCGGGTCTCTTATAACTTATAATGTGCATATCTTAAGGCTGGGCTTAGTCAGAATAAAATTTAAAACATTTTTAATCGCATAGTTTTTGAAAAATCATGAATGTTGTTTTTGTTTATTAATCTGCATAATGTGCCTAATTTTTAACATTTTGCAGATTTTTTATTTGAGCTCATATGGGAAAAATTAATTTTCTTTTATGGAGTTCCCAAAATTAAAAGAAAGATAGATGCTATAAAAATAATGAATATTTTTTCGTTAGCACATAAACACTTTTTTATGTTTAGAATGTACTTCCATAAAAATGGAAAAGTTTAGATCCTTCAGAATGAAGAGTTAAAGTAAAAAACGAAGCAACTCGTCATTTTTAACGATCTGATCTCAATTTTCTTGGAAATATATTTTTAACATAAGAAAGTTTTTCTATTTTAAAAAATATATATACAGAGCTCCTAAACTTTTTTTATTTTCAGGTATATAGATTTTACATACTTCGAAAGATTTTAAGAAATTCACAAAGAAACCGAAATATTTAAAGAATTTTACACGCATTTAAAATATTTTAAAAGATTGCAAAATTGTTTACAAGTTTGTAAACAGTTTCAAATATTTCACTGCGTTCAAACAAATTCCAGAAATTTCAGGACGATTATTGTACGAATATTTTAAAGAATTTATAAACGTTTCAAGCTATTTCAACAAAATTGACAAATGTTTGAAATATTTTGCATATTTTTTAAAGTTTTCTAAAGATTTCAGACAAATGTGAAGAACTTGCATAGATTTTACATATACGTTAAAATTTCATGAAACTTAAAAAATATGTAGTAGTAAAAATAATTTAAGTAGGTGTGCACTTTCGATTTTTTAGATGTCGCAACAAATATATTTTATTTACCATCCCCAGAAATTAGACGCCACAAAATTTGGAAATTCTATTTTGAAAAATAAAAAATTTAATTAGTGTTAAATTCTTTAAACTCCAAATGACTTGAAAATATACCGATCTTTTTACCTTCCTGTTTCATATACTATCTTCTTACAATTGACAAAATTAATGTTTCATTAGAACAAAATGATATACTAATAGTGTAGTTAAATCTTCGAAAAGTTCAAAAAATAGTCGTGTTTGATATCAAATTAATTAGTAATGGGCAGGTAAGTATAAGACGAAATCATAGTTTTATTTAAACTATTCGTTACAGAACGCTATTTACTATTAGCGCGTCAGAGTGGCAAAAGAAAGCTCCCGCGAGCTGTCCTCTCTGCTAGCGCACGTATGTCGCATTCCTCGGAAAAACCGAAGCAAGAAACGAGGAAGGACACCACCAGACGAGGAAGAATGAGATGAGGCAAAACGAGACGAGAAATACCAAGACAAACAGGTATGTCTCGTCCCGTCTCGTCTCACCTGAGGATTTCTCGCTTGGTGGCAACACTATTTCCTTCTCCGTATCCCACCTAATCCTCCAAAGTCCCGGGTCGACCTTTCTATTTTTGTATCGTACCTTGCATCTCCTTTACCTTTTTATTAGTATCTCTCTGATTTTCTAGTTTTTGTTCCAATGTCTGCATTCTCTTCTCTAACTTTTCCCTGACTTATTTCCGTATATTTAGGTTAATTTAGTGTACCAGGAATATCGGAGTGCCCCCCCCCCGGCTATTCGTAGTATTCGAAAATTCGAACAATTTATCCTAACGAGTTTTTTCGATCAAAATAAAATGAATGAAGTTATGGCATTTTCAAAATATAAAAAAATGAAAATCAACATATTAAGCCAAACGGTGCACGATAGAAAAAAAATCAATAAAATAAAAAAGTATCTTTTTGGTGGCCTTTTAAGGCCATCAGGACGACTGTTTTATTTTTCGTGAAAATTCTAAAAATCTAATTTTTATCGCACAAAAAATAATGAAAAATACAAAATTCCATTTTGCCTTTAAACGAAGTTGTTGAAAATTTAGTTATTTGGTTAAAAATTTAAGTATTTCGTTAAAAAATAATCTTTCTTTGGTCGAAAATATAACTATTTTGTTGGCCATTCGTCTCTTTGGGCAGAACATTCGCCTATTGTAGATTGAAAATTCATTTTTTTTAATTCGTGTGTCTTCTAAAAAATTTAATTATTTGGTTGAAAATGCAACTGTTTTGATTGAAGTTTAATTTTTTTCTTTATCAAAAAATCAACTTTTTGTTGAAAATTTGCCTTTTTGAATTGAAAATTCATCGTTTATGGTTGAAATAAATAAATAAAAGGTTACAAGATTGAAATGCTAATCTTTAAATAATAATGATCAGGGAAAATAAAAAATTAGGCAGGGAAAAGTCAGGAAATTTTTAAAACAAAGTTTTTCGGCCACTATGATATATTGCAAACTTGGTCATAATAAAGAGGGAAACGTTGTAACAAGATTTTGTGAATGCGACATTGATCCGGCTGACTTGACTTGGATGAAAGAAGAGAAAAGGGTCGGAAGTCGTGCGCAAACATAAGTTACGCCCTTCTATATTCCTATGGGAGTGCGTTACATTTATGGGATCTATTTCACAGGATCCATGCAACAATGATGTATAATGAGAACATGTGTTAAATGCGCAGGATGCTTTATTAGTGAACCTACGCTTGGCTTCCGCGAACTTCTTCAGCCTAACAGCTTGATAGATCCATTATTGTCATCATGCATAAGTAGACATCAGTCTATTATTAATATTGCTGAGGTCAAGGTGTCCAAATATAGAGATTAAACAGTCTTTTTCCTATTTTTGAAAATCTCCTCTTTTTTCTTTAAATATAGAATATTAATTTAAATATATATTTATAGGATATTACTATATAGGAATTTACTTTAATAGTAATAGTAATATAGGATATTACTTTAAATATTACTTTAAATATAGGATATAATGTAACCGAGTATGTTAGTTGGCGTAGCAGAGACACTCGGTTGCGACAGCCAAGTACATTGGTCACAGTAAGCGAGCAGGTTAAATACCGCAACAGAATGAGGTTGGCTAACGTAACAAAGTAGGTTGCTAATTTCAATCAAAAAATTTTAGCCAATACAACTTGGTTAAATTTTCCAACGAAGTTGGTAGGAGTTATATTAGCAGTCTTACTTGGCTATTTTCAGCAGAATTTTGGTTATTTTCAACAAGTATTTTTTCTCAGTGTTGATTCACAGTTTCCTTGCATTACATTTTAATACTGCTGAATTATTTTTGTTATTTATGTTGCTTTATTTTAATGTTTGAAGTAAGTAAATCGAATCTTTTTTTGCATATCTACTCTATTATGTGAAAGAGATTTCAACGTTTCTTAGTCAAACTCGAATATTTATAGAGCTGATTTTATTTTATAAATTCTAGCAAGCGTTTTCAAATTGTAATTTCTTCATCTTAAATGGCTGATTTGACATCCTAGCTATATCAATATAAAATTCTAAAATCTGTTACAGTGATCAACTGTATGTACTCGGACCTCTTAAGAATCTGTTGGTATTTCTCAAGTCGCTCAATCGCAAAGCCTTCTGCAATATTACAAAATTATTTTTTGATTAAAAACATTAACATTAACATAAAAAACATGTAATGCGTCATTGAAACTAACCTTGAAGTTCTTTGCGAAAAACTTACGCAGTAGAAATTTGATGTTATTTGTTATAGAAGATTCAGCATTATAGAAAAAATTTTAACACTGAATTAAATAATCCTGATTTTCTATAGACTATTATATAATAGTCTTAGTGGATGATTGAAAAAAATTCAAATATTTTATTATTTTAATTTGTTGCATTTTAAAACTTTCAGTTTAAATCTTCAACATTTAAAAGGTAAAAAACTGACCTTTCTAAATGACAGCTGAAAAACGAGCATATATCTGTGGATAAACAAGCATGCGACCACAGCTCAAATATAGTTGCATGACATAAGGAGCGATAAGCGTCGGGCAGTGTACTTTTGGTATTTACTAAACGTCCATGAAAGGTCTCGAATTAAATCCATGCCGTCTATAATCTCTCTCTCGAGTCTCAAAATTGTTTTCAGTATCTTGTTACATATATCTCGTCCAGAGGTTGACGGACCTAGCATATGGTAAAAAAATGAATACGAAAAGCGAACGTTTGCGAGCTGTAAAAAGAAGTGATCTCTCTACAGAACGATAGCATAGGATAATGAAATGTGTGCAGCCTCAGACTGCCGATGTATGAATGCTTCTGCGAGTT
>NC_046661.1:53879576-53886138 GCF_010883055.1 Belonocnema kinseyi | reverse complement strand
CCGCTCCCGGCGAAATCCTGCGATTGTCCTTATGACAAATTTTTAATTATATATATATATATATATATATCTTTTTTTGAATTCTAATTTTTCTCGAAGATTCTAGACTGCAGAAGAATGTTTTTCACAGACAGAAACTTTTAGTCATAGCATCATCTATCAGGAATTTTCAAATTAAATTAATAATCAAAACATGATGCCATGCATAACCCTCATATCAAATTTCATCTGTCCATCTGCATCTTTTGCGCATTAAATAAATAAAGGCAGGAATTTTTTTCGCTAAATGTATCACCTATCAAGAAGCAATAAATCAAATAAATAGTCAAAACAGGATGCCATACGTAGCTCTCCATATTAAATTTCACATATACACCTGCATCTTTAGCGCATTTAACAAACGTCTTATCTCGAAGGAAGCAATAAATTATCTTTGTTTTTCTCACAATAACCTTGAACCTGTTTACATTAATTTGGCTACAGACTATTGCGTAATCGTGATGTCATCAGGATCCTTCGAGAACATTCTCGAAGCTTAGCACGGAAACGAACCACTATAGGTCGAAGCTTCTCGATGCCGGTAAGGTAGGAATCGTGGTTCAGAACCCGCCTTGCTCATCTACTCCACATTATTTTAATATTTTTCATCACACCAGTTAGCGCAAGTGTACGTCTGCATGCCAAAGTTGGGGTCACTGCACTCATCGTACCATAAAGTGCAAGTATAAATGCCCATCAGCCAATCAGATCAGAGCCCTAGTTACTTTATAGTACGGTGTATCATACGTAAAAATGTTATGGCCTCTCCTTAAAGGTGCTATTTTATGTATCGTTTGCCTTACCTAAAATCGGACTTATGATGACGGTGTGATAAAAAAACTTTTTTTGTTTAAAAACTGTAAATTACAAAATAAAACGTGATGACACCTTTTGATATAATTTACTTAATTCATACGTTGCATTTTTTCATAAGTAATAGAAAAGCGTTGGTCCAAAATCTGAGACTGCTAAAAACGTAATAAAATTTCCTAATAAAAATTTACTACAAAAATTCTACCACAGAATTACAAATACAGACCAAAAAATTTAAATAAGAAAGAACTGTATTAAAATAAAAAAATTTAAAAACAGTAAACAAAATTAAAATTTGAAAAAAATAAATTTGAAAAGTTTAAAAAATCTCCCGCTTAATCGTGATATTCACAAATAATAAGCAAAATAATTCTGATACAAAAGAGGAGAAATTTAAAATTTGAAAAAACTGCCGATTATATGTGATCTTCACATACGTCCATTCTAAACAAAAAATTCTACTAAATAAAATTCCTGCAAAATAAATTAAATGAGATAAAAAATGTGAAAAAAACTTCTGGTCTTAGTATTTTACACAATCATATCAATAAAAACATATTTTGAAAAATACTCTGAATTAAAAGAAGTTATAATTATACAATAATATGTTGCATTACAAGGGATGAAACACAGCGATTGCAACGATCGTGAAGTTTGCTGCCCGAGCGAAGCGAGGGCTGCCTTCACACGAGTGGCGATCGCTGAGTTACATTCCTAGTAATGCATATTATTTTTCATGGCAAATCTATTGAAAATTCGAGTTGACGTTTCTGTACAGTCTACCTATCTACGTGTCTACCCTAGCGCTGAAAAAAGGTTTCAACCCTAAAGATGCAAACACCGTGTTTCGACCTGCTCTACAGCTATCGAAACTTCAATAGAGGTGCTATGAAAAAATTGAAAAATAGTGTAAATAATAAAGCTGAAAACTCCCAAATTTTGACACTATCATTGCAGAAGCGAATGAAATGTACACTGTTAAAAATAGTATTAACTTTAATAAACCCATGTGTCTGAAAATTAATATACTAAGCATATGAAATCGCCATTAAGAGCGCGTATATTAAATTTCATATACATTCATGTTAATCACTTACGAGAAAATCAAATAATTTCATCTTTCACAAATTTAAAATATGTTTAGCTGTAATTTTCGATTCTAAATAATAATAAACATGATACCCACTTTCTGTTAATCAAATTATTAAATTAGACTTCAAATCGAAAAGTTCAATGAAGCAAATAAATAACAGACTTAACTTACAATTAACTGTATTCGACTTAAATTTTGACCATTTAGAACGAAATTAGGAAAAGAAATTTACCCGTACATTGCACTATCATTATAAATAAGAACTGAGTCGGCGAATTATAGATCATTAATTTAATTGAGAATATTTGACCAGGTTTAAAGAAATGAAAGCAGGTTGAGTTTTCACGCACATTGCTATCTGACCTGTATATTAAATTTAATACACATGTATATTAAATTCAGTACACCAATGTATGTTACATTTCAGTAGCGGTAGTGCATATTTGCTTCACATACATGTATATTAAATGTCATACAGATTTTTCTAGCAGTGTAAAATAAATAAATGAATCGCCAAATAAACATTTTCCGAATTGAAAAAATGTAACCACACCAGGGACGTTTTCTCCTTTTTATTTTATAGCTCTAAGTAAACGTTTCCGGTGTTGTTACATTTTTTAAATTCGCAAAATTTTTGCTTGGTAATTTATTTTTCATAACGCCTCTATTGAAACTTCGAGTTTCCATACCTGTAGAGCGGGTTGAAAGACGGTGTTTGCATCCCTAGGGTTAAAACATTTTGTTTCAACTCTGGGGTACACAGGCAGGTAGGTAGAAAGGTAGGGTCTACAGGTACCTGCACTCGAATTTTTAATAGATTTGCTATGAAAAATAATATGCATTACTAGGAATGTAACAGAACGATTGCAACTCGTGTGAAGGCAGCCCTCGCTTCGCTCTGGCAGCAAACTTCACACTCGTTGCATTTGCTGTGTTTCGTCCCTTGTAATGCAACATACTATACTTATTTTTTAACATGTAATTATTTCAAATATTTGTTTTAATTTTAAGTATTTTTTCAAATAATTTTTTATTTATATCATTTTAAAGAACACTAAGAGCGTGAGTTTTTTCAAATTAAACATTTTTTATAACTCATTTAGCCTTTTTTTTTAGAAAGTTTTTTTAACCGGATTTTTTTGTATATGTGAAGAGTATAACTGAGAGTTTTTTTTTAAATTTTTAAATACATTTTTTTTTTAAATTTTGTACTTATTCTTTTTTCAAAAGGGTCGTGTATGATTTGAGGGAGATATTTCTAAGCTTATTACCCTCACCGCAAGAATTTTGTTTCACAAAATTACCCTATTACCCATTCTTTAAAATCCTACGCTGTGTTCACTTGCATTTAAAATGAATCTTTTATAGAGAAGTCAGCTTTTTTGGTTTAAAGTAAATTATTTTTAATTCTAAGCCTACTACTATATTTGTATCTCAAGATATATTTCTTTTGGGTTGAATATTTTACTATTTTGTTAAAAATTCACATTTTGTGTTGAAAAATTAAGTACTGGTTTAACAATTTCAACCACAATATGTTGTAAAAATTCCATTTTATTGTAGGGGTCATTCACAAAATAAGTGAGACGTTTAGGAGTGTGGGGTCTGTTAGAGATCCTCTAGGGAGAGTTGAGACACGTTTCCCCTTCCTATAGTCGCCACTGTATCGGAACTTTTAATATTTTTATGGGGCGCGAAAAGTTTGAACAGTTTTATTTTTTATTAATTCTTTTGTTCATTAAAATTTTGAAGTATATTTATTTTAAAGTGAATATTATTTTCCCCTAATCTTAATAACTAACCTTCCCAATAATTAATAATGTTCTTGTTTGAGTCTTGTCTCTATTCTGTATGGAAACCTCTTAAAAATAAAATTGTAATTTGAAGATAGCGCCAACTCATGCCAATCAAAACTCATAAAAGTTTAACTAGTTCCGGTAAAGCGGTGCCAATCAGATTTTAAGTAACCCGTGTCTCAACTCTCCCTTGAGGATCTCTAGGGTCTGCAGAAGTATCATTCTCCATGTTAAGAACAATGGAAAGAGTATCATGCATGGGAGGAAGTGGGTCAGAATTTACTGAAAAATGTATCAGGTATTTTGTAAATGCCCTCTTAACTTTTTTGTTGAAAATTCTTTTTTTTTGTAGAAAATTCGTCTTTTGGCTTCCAATGTATCAGTTTGGTAGAAAATTGAACTGCTTAGATTAAAATAAACTTTTTTGTTAAATATTCATTTTTTGTTATAAAAATTCAGGTGCTTTTTAATAAATTCGCCTTTTCGGCGAATTGGTTTTTCGATTTGAACAATAACCTTAGTAGGGTTGAAAATTAAAATATTTAGTTACAAATTCAATTATTTAGTTGTAAATCTAACGAATTGATTGGAAATTATTTTTCATGCTAGTCGCACGAAATGAGCGTGTTCTACTGCTTGCAGATTGAACATAAAATCTCTTTTTTCGAGCGGCGTAAGCAAACGCATATATAATATTGGACCTCGTAGTAGAACATAGGTGTCAGGGTATAAGGTCCAACATTAAATACTCGGTTGTACCGATTCGAAAAGATACACGGAGAAAAATTGATGATCAGTCTGAACACCTAGAGTGTTAGAGTTAGACTGACTATATTTGAATTTTAACTACAGGACAGCCCCCCAGATGGTTAGGATGCGCTCGAATTGTGCCAACGGTCAGTGTTTGGCTTAAGGGGGGAATGGGGTATAAGCACTTGCAAAAATTTTTGTTTTGGTTTTTTGTTGTAAAATATTTTTAAAATATTGTGTCAAAATTTTAAGACAATCGGAGCAGAACTCTTGAAGTTATAGATTTAAAGCTGACCTTCCTCATAGACCGCAGCTGCGCTTGATAATATAGGAACGTGCCAGAAGACAATGAAAAATACTGTAAAATAATAGAATTTTTATTCGTTTTCACTGCATTTTCTACGTTCGTGAAGCGTGCACAGTGTAATGGAAAAAAGAAGGAGCTGAGATCGTTAAAAAAATTAATTTATTTGTTCACTTTTTTAATGCTTAAAACTTTAAACGAGTTTTTCTCGAAACCACTTTTTAAAAGTCCATTCCAGCGATTTTACAAAAACTACTGAACCGATCCTTCTCAAACTTTATAAACTTTTTGTACATATAATAATCCTCCCCCTCCAAGATATTTTTGTTTACATTTGTTTATATTAACGTTGTTTTTTCACTTAAAAAATGATGCAATTTTTCGTAAAAAATCGCATATTTTACTTCAAGTGATCACAAAAATTAGAAAAAAAAAGAAAATTCCTCAAAATAATCCTTGGGGGGGGGAGGAAAAACTTATATTTTAACTAAATTTTGCCACTTTTTTTATTTCCGATAAATCTACGTTGAGATATCGCTGCGGAACCGCAAATTATCTTTTTCAAGAGGCGTACTCGAAAATGATCTATCACTGGCTTATTTCATGATATTTAATACGTTTAACATGCAAAACATTTAAATACATTTACTTTAACCAGATCTCTATAAAAATGCATAAAAAAGTGTTTTTTTCCTGCATTATCCCCCATTCCCCCCTTAAGCGTTTATTATTTTCAATAACATTCTCTTTCAATAATGCTAGAATGTTGCGGTTTTTCTTAATTTTTTAAATTGTTGTCTAGTTCCCACTTAGAGTGTAGTGATAATTGAAAAAATTTACCAAAAATAATTATTTAAACCATTTTTTTATTTTGTAACGATTTTCTCTTAGAATAGGTTTAGAAAATCACAGGTTTTTCCGAATTTTTTCAACTTTTTATTCAGGTCAAGGAAATTAATTTAAGACAATTTAATTCAACAGAATTAATTTTCAAACAATTTACTATCATCTATAACAATATTTTCTCAAAAGAATGCTAGAAAGTTGCAGGTTTTTCTTAAATTTTTCACATTTTGTCCATTTTTCACTTAGATTGAGGTAATAATGATTTGAAGTTAAGAAAAAAGATTGTTTAAACAAGTTATTATTTTTCATAACTATATTCTCTCAAATATTTTCTTCAAAGTTGTAGTTTTTCTGGAATTGTTTACTTTGCTTTGCCTTCTTGTTATAAATAAATAATGAGGAAACAATTTAATACAGAGTATTTTTATTCCTTAAATTGTTCTTAATTCTCTCATGCTTTACTGGAATACATGGATTTTTTCGATATAAAAAAAATTAAATTTGATTGAATTATTTTGTTGTCATTAATAACTTTTTTCTTTAGAACTTAGAAGAGTCTTAACGATTTTAAGATATTTGAAAATATTTGTTGGAATCCTGAATTCTTATTAATTTGCCCTGAATTCTTTTTTAGTTCTTTGCAATTATCTTGAATTTTTTTAATCCACTCTAATTTTTCTAAATTTACTGAATTCCACTTAAATCAATGGACGAATTGTAAATGTTTTGTAAAAATAAGATCAGTATTTCGTCTTAAAAGAAACGGTTAACATATAATTTACCTAATTATTACACTTCGAACGTTACACAAGTTTAAATAAAATAACTACCAGGTGTATACATATGAAACCGGTATTTTTTCAAGAAAAAAACACATTTATTTCAAGAGAATGATAACAAATATTTTATTCAAAGTATGCG
>NC_046661.1:53836533-53879476 GCF_010883055.1 Belonocnema kinseyi | reverse complement strand
GGGCAGATGTGCCATGAACTGAGTCCAATTCATCTTTTATCTCATATGGAGTTAAACCCTTTAAATGAAAATGTTTGATTACCGCTCTGAACTCGTTTTTTTTTCATTTTTCTTAACGAAAAATGTTTTTTTTTCAATTGGTTATAAAAACACGTAAACTCAGAAGATGTGGACTGTGACTGCACCATATATCTAGTCGGGAGTGGTGCTGACTGAAAACAGATGATTTGGAGCGATTCGCGCGCCATCTGTTGGTCATTCTAAGGACTTATTGAACTACCCTCGTAGTATCATGGAGGGAGAAGGCATCACCCGCTGTGTTTTGTTGACCGATCCGCAACTCGACCCCATCCGGTTGGGCGTACCATACGCGGAGTATCAACATTTAACGGTCAGGTTTACTATCCCAGAATTTCAAGTTTACTATTCTTAAGTGTCAAAATTTCAAGGCTAGATTCGCTACCTCAGCGTGCCAAATTTACGATACTCAGAGTGTGTACTAGAATATCTTAGAGTATTACTTTGAAAATCCAAGAATATTCAGGTAGAATATAGATAATGGTAAAATCTATTAAGTTCGTATACTCAAATTGATTATCTCTGTTAGTCAAAACAACTATCGCGAACAATTAAAACTACTATATTTTATAAATAGACCGAAAATGTCGGGTAATCACATCGTTTCTTTTTAATTATGAAAAAAAAGGTTCAAATTCATTTTGTCACATACCAGAAATATCACGAGATGTGGGTATATTTCCAGTTACATATAGCATATGTTATTAAAACTCTGTGCTAGTGTTTTTAACAAAACGAAATGTGTAACTGGAAATACCGACATTATGGTAAGTGATATTTCTGGTATGTGACCAAATTAATTAAGTTTTTTAAAATATGTAAAATACTAAGTAATTGATTAAATAAGTGAACTGAAACTTTTTAATGAAAAATATGTATGTTTTATTTGTATACATAACAAATATACTCGGATGAAACTTACACATTTCTGTTAGAATAATTTTGAAAGAGTTATTCTACCACATATCGAACTATGGTGCTTTCGAGCGTCGTGGTCCAAATTCTCTCCCGACTTCAGAGCACTTCGTCGGTCAAGTTTGGTCGAAATATATAGTTTCAGACCCTGCAAATAATATTTTACATTCAAAATTATATAGATTACGGAAAGATTGCAAAGATGAAAAACATTTTCAACAAAATAGTTGAATTTTTAATCAGAACAAAATTCTACTTTGAGAAATAAATTTTTAACACAAGAAGACAAATTTTGAAAAAATAATTCTCAACCCAACAGTTACATTAACCACCAAATAGATCAGCCTTCGAGTAAAAGAGACGGATTTTCCTAAAAAATAGTTGAAGATTTAACCAAATAGTAACATTTTCAAAAAAAAAAAACGAATTTTTTCGGCAACAGTTGAACTTGTAGCAAAAAAGGTACTTGTCAACCAAGAAAGATAAATTGTCAACCAAGAAGGATGACTTTCTACCATAAAAGTTGAATGTTTAATTCCGAAGGATGAATGTTTGACAACATAATTGAATTTTCGACCAAAAATTATTGGAATTCAATGAAATATTTCAATTTTTAAGACAAAGTTTTTTAGAAGATTGTTGAATTTTCATCGGAAGAGTTCATTTTCAACCAAGAAAGATGACTTTGTAACAATATATATGAATTTTCTATTAAATAATTAAATTTCCAATAAAAAAGTTGAATTTTCTACACGCAAGATTGACGTCTGTTCAAAAAGACGACTTTTCAGTAAGAAAACATTGATTTTCTACCAAAGAGTTGACTTTTTAACTAATACATTATACAGAATGAAGTTTTAACCAAAAATTGAATAGTCAAATTTTCAGATCAAAACTGTGATAAAGAAGAACTTTGACAAAAAACGAATGTTAACAAAAGTTGTAAAATTTTCAAAAAAAAAAAAAGTAATTTTTGATCAAGAAGAGTAATTTTCTACCAAAAAAGACAAATTCTCAACTCATCCAATTAACAGGATAAAATTTTAACCAAGCATAAAATAGTTGAATTTTGAGATGTAAAAAAATCATTTTTAACAAAACATAAATAAATTTTCTACAAAGTTATTAAGTTTTAAACAAAAGAAAAGAATTTTTGTATGAGAAGATTAATGTTGTACCAAAAAAGATAAATTTCGAACAAAATACATGAATTTTCAACAAAGGTATTTAATTTTTAAGCCAAAATACGAATCATCTACACGAAAGTTGAAGGTTCAACCAAAGAGATGAATTCTCATATAAACTGAGGAATTTTTCATCCACAAAGATGAATTTTCAACAAATACAAATTTTTCAGTTCAGAAAGAATAGATGTTTCTCCAAATGATTGAACTTTAAAGGCATTCATTTTTTACTCAACAGTCAATTTTTACCAGAAACTTGCATTAATCATTAAATTTTTAGTTAAAAAGTTAATTTTTGCCTAAAAAATGTGAGTTTCCAACGAATACTGTAATTGGCTGCATTGCCACCTCTTCATGAGCTCTACGGTAATTGTATCCTGTCGATCCCATATCCTGCGAAAGAATGTTAAATGACAATGAATCATATTATATATTGATTTTTAAAATAATTGTAAGTGATTAATAAAATGATCACAGTAATACAAATTTGAACATTTTATTATTCTAACCCTAGTCTCAAAACTGTTAGTATCGAGATTCCTCGACACTTTTCCAACCGTTTCCAATCACAGCGAATCACGGGAAATCACAAATATAATTTAAAGTATGTAATTTACTTCGCAAAACGCAAACTTATAATACATAGATACATAAAATAACCTCCGTGGTCGTGTCCGCTACTCCGTTATGAAGTTTGCGCATTATTTGACAATGTCAGTGTCGATTTGATTATTCTTGATAGTGAATTTGACCGATCTCGAATGCTACAAGTGACTGAAAACAAAATATTTTACTTAACCATCCCAGATTTTCGATTCGATCATCCCTGATAGTAAGTTTGACACTCAGAGGATCAAAAGGAGTGACGACAGGTTTTCTAATTTGACCATACTGGAGTGTCGATTTGATGATCCCTGGCACTAAGACTGATTCTCTGCAAATTTTGAAATTGAACATAAAATGAGAATATGAATACTGAAAGCTAGTGTAACCTTTGTTAATACGCTATCGTAACTAAATTAAGGGTAATATTTTAACTAAAAACCAGAAATTTCACACGCTTTACCGACACTCATCAGCTGTTCTTATGTAATGTCCAATATTATGTGCAAAATCTTTGGACAATTAGATTCCGTAATGTATTGAAAGGACGCTCATGTTGCGCAGTAAGAAGTTTCGTAAGAATTTAATTATTTTTATGGGTTTAATAATCCAAATATTGGCTGACTATTGAAACTGATTTTGCTGTAGCACTTTTTTAAATCGTTGAAACTAAAACTCCAAGAATTATGGAAACATAGTATCATAGCCGACACTGGCCAACGCAACATGGAGTGTTGGAGTAGGATGCGACTAGAATAAATGACCACGAGCTGTATAGTAGCGCAAGCGTTCTGTAACGTCATGCAATGTAGTATGAACCTGAAATTCAGGAAGGTATATTCCTTTATTTTGGGTAACCAAAGCCTTACAGGTTATTTCAGGTTACCTTCAACTTACTTTCAGAACTGAACATTGAAATTTAGGAGCATACTTCACTTTATTCAAGTAGAAAAATGCTGATTTCTTATTAAAGATAAGTTAGTGCTTTATTCAAGATAATTCGCACACTTCAATTTAGGTACTTCCTTAATTTAAGTCAAATCTGAAATTAAGTCGAATATAAATTTAAGTATTTGTTTCAGCTGTGGAGGGAGCACAGCACCATCACTGCTTCCCTTAAATTTTATGCTGATTTAAAAGCTGCAATAGATAAAAATTAAGTAACGATCGTTGTATTTTTTATCTTTCCAAATCGTTCGAGTTGTTTAATCATAACTTGGGCCACTTAGTAACCTGAGGGATCTACTACAAATGGTGCAGGAAGATATTAATAACTTCTACAACTGTGTGGTGTCTAATGGTTTAAAATGCAATCCACACAAAATATATACTTTACTACACGGAGAGAAAATTCCCAGACTTTTTTGCAGTTTTCAGGGAGGGGCAGGGCCGCCACTCTAAAATTTTTTTCCGATATTGGAACCCAAGGGGTATACTTGACTGCTGGTCATGCTGGAGGTTGCATGATTCACCCGAGAGAATTAGAACCAGTTGGAAAAAATTAGAATGTGTTAAAAAGTTAATAAATTATATTTTAATTAGTTGATTCAATTTGCTAATCTAATTGTAAGCAAATGAAAGAAAGTTTATAAAAATCGGTTAACATCTTCAATGCCAGTTGACAGTTCTTGTAATTTTGCATGTACTTAAAGATATGCCTAATTACGCGAAGTATTAATCGATTTTCATCAACTTTTGTTTCATTTTCTTAAAATTATATCAGGAAAATGACTAAGATAATTATAACTAAATTGAGCCGTGCCTTTGTGATTTTATTTATTGAAACAGCCTTAAATCTGATGACAATGAAAGGGTCATCATGTCGGGGGGGGGGGGGGGGGGGGGGGGGGGGGGGGGGGGCTGTCGAGTGGCTGGGCCCGGGCGGTCTTCTCTCGACCGCGGTTAGGCCGGTGACCATCGGCAGTAGTTTGGGAATACCGTGAACTTAACCGAGCGAAATTCCCAAGAGTCCCCACAGACTTTTTCCGTGAGTCACCTTACGATTTGCCTTTTTAGACCTCGTTTCTTGTCAACAGGCAAGAGGTATGGCCTACGCCATACAGGCAAATCTCGAGTAGACTCACCGAAAAAGTCCGTGGATCACTTGGAAATTTTGCTCGGCTAAGTTCACTGTATTAGATCACAGCAGCGCTTGCTATTAACCCCAGTAACTTTTGATATTTTTGCGTGTGAGCTGTGCTTATTTTTCGTGGGGTTGGATCTCGCGATTAATAGAAGCATCCATGAATATATTCCAAGAGAAATGCTTGCCATTTAAGCGTACAAATTGTTCACGCGCTAAATGCTTTGATTTTTCTTTCCGTGTAGTTGGATCGAGCACTCATAACCCATATAAAGTCTTAGATTCCCTCCCACCTTTGTACTTGAAAAGTCTTGCTATTGAATTCTCTGATTCTGTTAATAATGATCTTGGTTAGATATTCAACAGGACTCTTTCTTGGAAAGAGCATGTTGAACTAATATCACGCAAAGAACTTCAGAACTTCACATCAGCTCAGTCGGAGTAGGGACTCTTTACCTACAGTTACGCGAATGCACCTTGTAAAAGCCTTGATTCTCGCTTATTTTGATTATGAGTTTGTGGTATAAGATGAAATCTCTGATGACCTTAATTGCAAACTTTAACGTGCTTTCAATGCCTGCATCCGTTTTATCTATAACCTTTCCAAATTCGATTATATTTCTGAGTACAGGGAAAGAGCTGGTTTTTTGACAGTTGCCAAGAGAAGAAAATATTTCGTGGGTAATTTGTTGTACATGATCTTTAAAAATAGAAATCCTGTATATAAATTGGAATTGTTCTTGCGGGATAAAATGAACATTCCAGGTCGGCCTGAGCTGCGCGATAGAGGTCGTGTCCTGGCAATACCTGCTCATAGAACCACAGAAAAAACTGAAGTTAAATTTTGTTGCATGTAAAATTTCCCGCCGTTAAAGTTTACATGCTATTTGGCGAAAGTTTATCCTATGATGGAATAAAAGCTGTCGCCTGCTACAGTGTCCTTAGCAGCAATGGGAAACGGAAAAGTATGAGTTAATTCGAGTTCTAAATCGGGAAACTAGATTTAAAAGAACACAGAAAAAACAAAAGTTAAAATCTGTTGCAGTTCAGACGTGCAACAGTTAAAAATTAGACATATTTCGGCGAAAGTTTCACTGAGGTTAGGAGAATAATTCTGATCTCGTCTACTGCGTGACGCTAAAGTGAGCAAGTTTTTGGTGAAACATGTAGAATCAGCAACAGAAAACACGAAAAAAATGGGTCTTACTGATATATCTCCTCCGAGATAAATTACACTATTGTAGACGAATTAGAACTTCTTTCATACCCACGAAGGAATAATAAGGAGATCTAACTCCGTTTCGCCACTTGGCAATAGAAACATTACCGTAAGTGGTAGGCACATTAAAGGCAGAGCTTAAATTTTTGCTCCACTATTTTTTTTTAAACCTGGGGTTACGCTAACT
Organism: Belonocnema kinseyi; assembly: GCF_010883055.1. NCBI lineage: Eukaryota > Metazoa > Arthropoda > Insecta > Hymenoptera > Cynipidae > Belonocnema > Belonocnema kinseyi. The sequence goes on along the minus strand of NC_046661.1, from coordinate 53,873,207 downwards.
TAATGATAAGCTGACGGAAGAACCCCATATGAAATAAACTTTGAATAAAGCTCGGTTCTATCATATAATTAAAGCCTCATTAAATGCTCTCCAATACCACAACAAATTATTTTCCAACGGCCATCCCTAATACTGAAAAACCAACCTTATTATAAAATATGCACAAATTGTAAATCTGACCACACAATAATTAAGGGCTCATTTAATGGTATTTTTATGCCCCATTGTCAAATTTAATGCTCTAGTTTTTTAACCAGGGGATACGCTAGGTTAACGATAAGCTGGCGGAAGAACCCCATGTGAAATAAACTTGGAATCATGTTCTGTCCTATCACATAATTAAAGGATCATTTAATGTTTTCCAAAACCACAAAAAATTATGTTCCAAAAGTCATCCCTAATACTGAGAACCCACCCTAACACAAATTATGCACAAATTGTAAATCTGACCATACTACAATAAGTAAGGTCTCATTTAATGCTCATTAAGGGCATGCTGTTCGGTGACCACGTGACCAAACTAGTCCCCGGTTATGAACTTTTTTTTTGGTGTTCACTGTGTCCACACGGATTGAGATATCGTGTTTCAACTTTGGCAGATAAAATAAAAAGCACTAAAGAACGTTTGTATACATCAATATATTGTTAACCGTAAGTTAGCGTAACCCCCGTTTTTTTAACACAGTGGAGGATTAAATTTGACAATGGGGAATTAAATGAGCATTAAATTAGCCTTTAATAATTGTATGGTCAGATTTACAATTTATGCATAATTTATATTCATGGTGGTTTGTCAATATTAGGGGTTGTTTTTGGAAAATATTTTTTGTGTTGTTTTGGAGAGAATTAAATAAGACTTAAATTATGTGATATGGCAGAACTCGATTGAACGTTTATTTCACATGGGGTTCCCTCAACTTAACGTTAAGCTAGCGTAACCCCCGTTTTTTTAAAATAATGAAGAATTAAATTTGACAATGGGGAATGAAATGAGCATTAAATGAGGCCTTAATTATGGTATGGTCAGATTTACAATTTGTGTATAATTAGACTTATTTCTTAAAAAAAAAGATCCTAACTCTCCCTTCACTCCATTGGGATTCGAACCTCAAAACTTCTCCATTTAAACATAATTGTGTATAATTTATATTAAGGGTGGGTTTTCAGTATTAGAGGTGGCTTTTGGAAAATAATTTTTTGTGATTTTATTGAGCAGTAAATGAGCCCTTAATTATGTAATATTCCAGAACTTTATTTAACGTTTATTTCACAAAAGGTTCCGTCAGCTTAACGTTAAGTTAGTGTAACCCCTGTTTTTTAAAATAGTGGAGCATTAAATTTGACAATGGGGCATTATATGAGAATTAAATTAGCCTTGAATTATCGTATGGTCAGATTTACTACAATTTCAAGATTGCATGAGCAAACAACTTCATTATAGTCTACATACTTATCATTTTTATAAAGCACTCTTTTAACTTTACAAGTCTGAACGCTGAAGTCTTTCACTTGACCAGATCAATAGACACTTTAATAATTTAAATAATTACAACTTGAAATTGAAAACATTTCGCCACCTGTATCAAAACAAACGAAAATAACCTCTGTAACTTACGTCAATTTGACAAACTTTCTCACTCGCACACCTTTCCATGTATAGGAAGAGGACAACTGCGCACCTGCGCACAAAAATGTAAGATCGTTATACAATGTGCCTAACACTTACGGTAATGTTTCTATTGCCAAGTGGTGAAACGGAGTTAAATCTCCTTATTATTCATTCGTGGGTACGAAATAAGTTCTAATTCGTCTACAATAGTGTAATTTATGTAATTATACGATAGAACAGAACTTTATTCAAAGTTTATTTCACATGGGGTTCTTCCGTCAGTTTATCGTTAAGCTATTGTAACCCTCGGTTTAAAAAAAAAGTGGAGCATTAAATTTGGTTATAGGGCATTAAATGAGCATTAAATTAGACCTTAATTATCGTATGGTCAGATTTACAATTTGTGCGTAATTTATATTAAGGGTGGATTTTTAGTATTAGGGGTGGCTTTTGAAAAATAATTTTTTGTGATTTTGGAGAGCATTTAATGAGCCTTTAATTATATGATAGGATAGAACTCGATTCAACGTTTATTTCACATGGGGTTTCGTCAGCTTAACGTTAAGCTAGTGTAACCCCCAGTTTAAAAAAAAATAGTGGAACATTAAATTTGGTAATAGGGCATTAAATGAGCATTAAGTGAGCCCTTAATTATGTGATATGGCAGATCTCGATTCGACATTTATTTCACATGGGGTTCCGCCAACTTAACGTTAAGCTAGCGCAACGCCTGGTTTTCTGAAAAAATAGTGGAGCATTAAATTTCGCAATAGTGCATTAAATTAGCAGTAAATGAGCCCTTAATTATGAAATAGGGTTCAACGCGATCCGAAGATGTCGATACGTCAGCTTAACATACCTCAATTCAATTAATGTATTGAAAATGCAATATATTTTGACTTAAAATCTTAGGAATTTAAAGTATTTCATATTGAATTCAATATAGTACCTACAACAATTTAATTAAAAAGATTTTATTCTTTTTATGAACCTCAATTTACGTGCAAAGTGTAATTATCTGAGTAAAGGATTTCTTGTTTAGATTTTTTTGTAGAAATAGTACTTATTTTTCTCAGAGAACTTTCCAAACCTTTTTTGAGTTAAAATGTCACTGGACTCTTATACTATTTTTAGTTTTGTTAGTTTTGAAGTGACAGCGAGAAAGATAAATACAAAAGAATTTGGATGTGGAGTACTGAAGTAATATTGCATAATGATAGGAACAGTTACATAACTCAGCATGAGTCAGCGTAAATTCTTAATTGCGGAAATACAGCCTTCACCATTCCACTTCTCGCCTCTTTCTATTTAATGTAAATTCAAAGAAAATTAAGACTATTAAGTCACTCGTAATTCACTCAACTAGTTTTCGTATTTACTATTGACATTTTTTCTGAGCGATGCCACCATGGACTCGTAATACATAGGTTTGCTACAAGACCTGGAAATCCTGGAAGACCTAGAAAAGCATTGGATTTTTTTTAAAGTGTTTAATAAACCTGGACAGGTCATGGAATTAAAAAAAGTGTCCGAAAAACGTGGAAAATTTATGGAAGTTGGAAAAAATTACTGGAACTTTTATAATCGTCTTTATTTCAAAGTCTTCATAATTTAGTGTTTTGTAGCGAATTCTATAGTTGAAAATTGGAAAATAAAACTTAAGGAAAAGGCAAACATCAGAGAAAGTGTAAGAATTAACTGAAAAGAAATGGAAGATTCAATGGGAAAAGCAAAAGGATCTGGAAGATGTTGAAGAAAGAATTCGTGAACTGATTATATTACAAAAAATTTAATATAAACAATTTTATTAGTTCTTGCCATCTAAAAGTTTTATGTTAACTTTGTTAAAAAGACCACAGTTTTTTTTAGATCACTATTATTTTCAAATGTAATCCTAATCTTCGCTTAAACTGTTTGACTATAATTTTTCTTAAAGTAATAACAAAAAAAAGTAATATGTTTATGACTGCCGAATGCTTTTTTCCACTTTTATAAACATATTATTGCAGATTTTTTTTAATTCAATCAAACTTATTGATAAACAATTATCATTGCATTATAATTTGTTACAATTCAGTTTAATTTACTTAATTTGAAATTTTGTAACAAGATTTTTGTAATAACCCTGGAAATAGACCGTTAAAATAATTTTAAAAAGTTTTAAAAAAGAAAGGTAAAAGTACTATTTAAATAAGTTAGTGCTGAATTGAACTCATAAAATATGAATCTGTTATTAGGTTCCAAGAAAATGTAGGGATACATTCTTTTATCTGGAAGTGCGCGTTTTTAAACTTTTAACGATTATACAAAATCCAGATTTTTATTTTTTTAAAGTTACAAATTAATTTTTAGCTATCGAGTAGCTTAATTGATACAAAAAAAGTTTTCGTCAGAAATATTAGTAGGTTATGAAAAATGTATGGGAAAAGTTTTTTCTCTGTTCAAAGGGCACTTTTTTACAACTTTGAATGATAATGAAATATCCAATTTGTAATTTACATAAAAGTAATAATTTATATTCCGTCAATCGCATTTTCGGACATCAGATATACAGCTTGATGCGACTGCACATGCGCACATGGGCTTAAGCGTAAATGCACCAATGGGCACTTATGGCGTGCTTACAAAAAAAATATGCCCGCGGGCGGCGTGGGCACAATCTCATTGCGCGACGTGCGCGCGGTGCCTCGCGCCATGTTTGAACGCGTCTAGGGCGCGCGGGTACGCTCTCGCGCTTCGCGCTCGTTTTCGTACGATTAAAGTGTAAACTTTAACTACATTTTTTCAAACATTATAAATATTTTAACTTAAATCGAAAACTGTGATTTAAACTTCTGAGGAATTACAGCTATAAATTGGAACTGAAATTTTTTTCATTTGTTTGTAAAGAAGTTTATCAAAGCACCTACGGTTTTGACGATTACACACTCATTACGACACTGGCGCTTCGCGCTCGATTATTTGTGTCCAATTAAAAAACTTCATCAAGATAATTTGTAAATCATGTTCAAATCTACTAAAAATAACGCTTTAAACTTACGGATACCTTAAAAAACAAAAATTGCATATTTTTGAAAATGATCCAGCTTTTTGAATTTCTGTCTTACTAACAAATTTCTATTAGAAATTTGGTTTGATATTTCTTAACCTATTAACCTTTTTTTTCCTTTTTTTGAAAATTTTCAAAAAGTTGAAAAGCATATAACTTTTTTTAATTTGTATCGAATTAAAAAATGTCATTAGGATAATTGGCAAGTTTTTTCTATGTATCAGAAAATTTGACAACAATTTCTAAAACCAAAATTTTGTTTTAAATTTAGCAAAAGCTCTAACTTTTTGAATTTTTGTCTAATCAAAAAATTTATCTGAGATAGTAACTAAATATATTTGATATCTAGGGAAGAATTTATATGAAATTTCCTAATCTATCAGAAAAATATATTTTTATTTTTCTGAACATTTTCAAAATTTTCAAAAGCATAAAATTTTTCTAATTTTTATCGAAATTTAAACTTTTATTTGAATAATTTTCAAGTCCATCTATAAGAAACTTTGAAAACAATTTCGAAAATTCGGGGAAAAAATTTCAAATTTGGAAAATGCTCTACTTAAGCAGTGTATCAAAGGCTGACTCGATTGGACAAATCCTTCGAAAATTAGCATGACTACCACATTCAGGTAGCCATATATGCAGATAGACATACACACAGCCACCGACAAAATTGTATGATTTTCGTATTCTGTGAGTACCGAAACTTAAAGATCAGTTACAAACCAGAGATCGAAATTTTGGACGATTACATTACACTCTCATGAATGAGAATGTAAAAATGAGAATTTAGAAAAATTCTTACATCAGAATGTGTGTTAAAATTTCTTCACTCATTGCACCAATAATCTCAGTTTCTAAAATTTGTGGGTAAAGCCCTCATGGCGTGCTACCCTTCAAATATATACTAGTACCGTAAAACTAGTTAAAGTTGCTCACCAGTAAATTCGCACCAAATAATATTTTACTTTTTCCCGCTATGAAATTTGATATTGAATTTTAAAATATAAATCAGAAGGTGAGCATCTTTACACTACGTAAGCGACTTTGCCCCGATTCATGATAAAGATTATTAGTTAAACATTCTAAAGTCGAAAATGTCAAAAATGGAATAATTTCAAATTCCATTATTAAAAAGTTAACCAATTTATTTTCAATCGTACTGTTTAGAAATAGATTTTCTAATTTAAGGCTTTAATTGACGATATATTTTTTATTGAATATCGGTAGAAAATTAGTTATATATCAAATCGAAAGAGTTTTAAAATTATCAACTTAATTCAAATACATTCTAAAGTATAAAATATCAATCTGGAAGCGTTTAAAATTGAAAAAGATTAAAATGAAAAATATTTGAAGTAACATTATATAATAATTTGAAATTAATACTTTAGTTCCATTACGTTTTTGTCATTTAAACAAAATAATTTCGATTGAAAAGATATTTTACAACAAAAAACTATAACCTAGAAATGATTCCAAGTTGAAAAGCACTTAAATTATCAAAAATGTGTAAGATATGAGCGTCCATAAAATTGGAAGCTAATCCCGTGTAGAATTTTCCCCGGTTGGCCCTACTACAACAAAGTTTCTAGTCGGATCCCGGCCGGACTACCCCTGGATGGGTTTCATGGACAGGAACCAGGCGGGAGTCGGACGGGCTACATTTTCCTCGAATCACGTAGTCTGCGGCAGGCCGGTTACTGCCCGGGCCAACCCTGATTATTTCCCAAGGTCGGGAGCCGGCCGGGGACTGGTCAGGTCAGTGTTTTTGTAGAAATTACACATTTTTTAAGAGCCGTGATATTATTAAAGACGTAATTATGGATGCTAGAAAAATTATTAATTCAAAATTATAATTTAAAGATTTATTAGATCAGTGAAACAGAAATGAGCCTTTTTAAATTCTTTAAAAAAAATCCATTTTTCCGAATAATTTAACTTTTGAAATGAAACTGGTATCGAGTATGCTATATTCAACAACAGAAATGATACAATTTTTATAAACTTCTCTATTTTCAGACGTTTCGCCTTTACACTTTCAAATTTACCGCCATATGTAGCGCCTATTGCGTCTGCATAGACACTCAGTAATTTTCAGTTTCGCACCTAGAAAGAGGATGCTCCTTGCACTCACGTCGCGTCGTCTCTTCGAAGTTCGCAAATAAAATCGAGACTCGCGGTTAAAATCAACCTTATTTCAGTGATTAGTTTAAAACCCCTACTTAGTGCGCGAATCATTATTATTTTTAATTGAAATATACTGTTTATACAGTTTTTCCTTTCTTCCCTCCTAAAATTAAATCGCCACGTAGTTTCCAAATTGCTACGAGATTCTATCATCAGGAATTGAAATTCTACTTTAATTCCCTTGCCAGCATTGGTTCACTTGATTTGACTTTTTAAGTTCACCGTAATCTTTACGATGAGCCTTAAAAGACAAAACAAGTTATCAATTTCTCTCCTAAAACAACATTTTTTACACTCTTTGTGGCCGGATTACCTGACCGGATCCCGGCCGGTATTGAAGTCGGGATCCGACCAGTTTACCGTGATGTTTTTAGCCGGATTCCCCGACCACAGCCCGGTATTTGGAAGAAATTTATTAATATATTAATTCAAAATACTTGCATCGAATGCAAAATTATCAATATAAAAGTATACATTGTCGTTTTTGTATAATACTGTTTTGTTCCCTTTTTGTATGTTTTATAACTCTAAAAAATAAATGGACTTAACAATTAATCTCATCCGTGCAAATATAATTTGAAAATTCATCGAATTTTATGCTAGAAAGAAGAAAATTTGAGTCAATACATATTGTTTATTAATTTATGTATTTTTTGTGCGTGTATTGTTTAATCAAATTTTCTCCTTAAAAAATATTATGATTGTGGTTCTTTATCTTAAACTTTTAATCTGTATTTTTAAAGGAAGACATTTAAATATTTTATATTTTATTTGAATTGTTACAGTTTAAGGCGGGGACCTGGAGCTAACGTGCAAGATGCAAGTGGTTATACCGCACTTCATCATGCAGCCCTAAATGGGCACAGGTCAGTTTTTTTGCCCTAAAAACATTTATCTCAAAACAAACTTATCTTAATAAATTTGGTTTCTATGATTTGAAATTTGTTCAAGATACAATTAAATAAAATTCTAATTATTCCAGGGAAGTGGTAAAATTGTTACTGCAATATGAAGCTTCGCCGAACGTTGTAGACGCAAAAGGTTCATCGCCACTTCACTTAGCGGCTTGGGCAGGTGACGCTGAAATCGTGAGACTAATTTTGAGCCAGGGTCCTTCCGTACCCAAAGTCAACCTCGCGGTAAGTCACCCCCCTGTTAGAACACTTATCACCGCAGCGCAAACTTCTGCTCGAATGTTTTTTGTCAGCCAAGGCGTTCTTACGTGAAAATTAAAATGTGCTTGAAACGCTGCTTCAGTTTTACGCCAAACAACCACTCTGCACGAACGAATTTCGACAGAGTACCTCTTGGCAACATTTAGTTTTTGTCCAAGACAATAAGAATTGCATAACAATTGCAATAAGAAATTGCATAAGAATTGCAATAGAATTTTTGGTGCCATTATTTATTCTTAATCAAGCGCAAATATTTTAAGCTGAAAAATTACAATTATTCGTTAAAAAAAGGCTGCGTTTAGTCGTCCCAACATTTCGGAACGACTAGCTAATATTAAGAAATATTTCACTACTCATTGCGAATTTCGGGACAGCGAGACACTGCACAAGAAATCAGTTTCAATTTTTTTTTAAATTATGAACTCACAATTTTTTAATGCGAGTTGTCATTCTGAGTGAAAAAGTGAACCCAAAAATATTGATTAATTTTCAACAAACTTCCGGTAGGTGATACGGGTACCATCCGCAATTATTTTCCCTTGGGCAATTTTGATCACCAATAAAAAAGCTGAAGATATTCTAATTTTTTCTAAAGGAATTAAACTTCCTTTAAATTCGGTTAGGTCTTATATCACGCGTGCGTTTCTGACAAATATCAAAACCTAATTAGAAAAATAAAAATAAGAGAATTTGAGATGAAAATATCAAAATTTGGTGATAAAATATCCATCTATGATTTAATTTCACTTATATTTAATTATATTGGGTCGAATTTACTGTAAATTGTATTGACCTCGCCTGATATTTACTCTAATACTTTCTGAATCATAAATGATGAGAATGTAATAAATTATAATAAATTTTTATCTCTTTCTTGGGTGAACAACTTTTTATATCAATTTTTTTCTTACCTTTGTCGTTTTCCACAAATTTTTTATTTTTATTTTGAATGTCATGTTTTTGGTTAAAGCGAGAACGATGCGTCTTATTAGAAAGTGACTTATAAAAAATTGGTATATATGTTTCAGATGCACAATTTTTTACATATTTTTTTGTAGCTTGTGTCGTTTTTCCAAAAATTTAATTTTTTTATTTTTAGTGTTATTTTTCACGAACAGAACAAAAACTACGCGTCCTAGCAAGAAGTGATCATTAACAGACTTGTAGATTTTTTTTGGGATCACAATTTTTTTGTTCATCTTTTTTCTTATTATACATAGTTTGACCATCAAATGGAATTTTAGATTTCTCATTATTATTTGTGCGAACAAAAATTGAATTTTAGATTTTTCAAGAAAATCCGAAATGTCATTATGATAGTCCTTTAGGGCTTTCAAAAAGCTATATGTTTTTCTCATCTTGAGACTGATTCTTAAATTTTATAAACACTATAAATCTGAGAATTTTCATTTTATCGAAAAAAAAGTCATTTGGATGGATTGTTTGTCTTCCTAATTACTATAAACATCCGTACATAAAAATTTTAAATCTTGAAAAATGGCCCCAAAAATTTTGAAATTGCTCGAATTTTTCTAATTGCATCCAAAGGGCTGGTTAACAAACTCGTTCTTTCTTTTAGAACCTAAAAGAAGTGTGGCAAAGCTTAATTGGATCCGTTCTTTTTTTCGAGAGTGATGCAGGGGGTCTCAAAACGTGAAGATACGTTGAAAAACTATGGTGTTAAATTTCAGTCATTGCTGATACTTTCTCAATCATAAATATAATGAGAATGTAAAAATTCTGAAGGGTTGAATTGTAATTTAGCGCCATTATTTTTAGGGCGGATGTGCTGGATGAAAAATTATGTTTCTATTATTATGTAACGATTCGGTAAAATGGAGATTATGATAAATGGCAGTTTGTTTAAAAAATGCAGGTTTATACAATTATATATAGTTCTATGTAATTTGAAAAAATGTAAATTAGTGGCTAATGGTAATTCTCAGAAATATAGATGCAGATAAATGCCCATTTGAAAAAATAAAAATGATTGCAAATGGCAATTCAGAACAATAAAAATTATACCCATTGGTTATTCGAAAAAATGAAATATATGCCAACTCATCATTCTGGTAAATAAAAATCAAGTAATGTGAAAATTATAACAAAATATAATTATTGAAAATAGTAATTTGGAAAATGTTTAGTTACGCCAAATAGTATTTTGGAAAAATTTAAATTTTTTCAAACAGAATTTCGGAAAAAAAAGAAAATGAGGGGAAATTCTAATTTGAAAAAAAAACAACATAAAAATGATGCCAAATAGTCATTTCTTGAATTATAAATTAGATTATATGAAAATTAAGGTCAAAGAAAATGATGGGAAATGGTCATTTAGTCAAGTGAAATTCAAAAAAATAATTACTCAGAAGACTATAATTTTGGGAATATTCATGTGCCTCTTTTGTAGTGACGCTGATTATATTCAAATCTACTTTTTTGACAAATTTACATATAATTCCATACCGGGAAATCGAAATATTATTTTGTTTTATTTTATGTCTGTATTTTTTTGTTTTTATTTGGATAACTCGAGAATGAATAGAGCAACGATCTTGAAAGACGAATTGTAATCAGTAAATTAGAATTATTTTGTTTGCATTTAAATTTTACTCAAAAAACCGATTTATGATTTTTTTTTAAATCGTTTGTTCTGCTTATCTGAAAAAAAAATTTTTGTATTGGAAATACTATACGTTCGTGTATTTAATGTAATTTTTAGTCACCGAGTCGGGTCGATTGACCTTTTTGCGTAGCTTCTGTTAATCTTACATGGCCTGCTACTATTAATAAGCTTGAGTTATGTAAGATACATTATTCAAATATATACTATAAATTAAATAAGTATTAATAAATAGTTATAAATTTTAGTTCCAAAGTATTGCTTTCATCTTCATTATAGTTTGTCATACTTGAGTGAGTGACTTGCTGAACGCTTCGTGTAATCTTACAATCAGTATCTGATTACTTTGATATCAGTTTTAAAGCACATTAGGGATTTAAAAATGTGGAAAAATTGAAGTTTATAAAAAAATTAACAATATTTTTGGCTTTTCGGGTTTTTTCAGACAAAGGATAACGAAACAGCTTTGCATTGTGCTGCACAATATGGGCACACGGAAGTGGTGTCACAGCTGCTGCATTACGGATGTGACCCCAGCATCCGAAACAGCCGCGGGGAATCTGCCCTCGACCTGGCCGCACAGTATGGAAGGTAATTATTTTGCAATTTATTGTAAACCCCAACATTTTAATTAGAAATCTTTGTTTTTCCAGAAACACTAGATTTGTTCAAAAAATACTTTATTTTTTAACTAAAATGGATCCCCGGAAAATACTTCCTTTTTGTGTCAAAATGATCCTTGTATTTTATTCGAATTTTAAAGGAATATTTAGGGGTTGCACAGTCATTTTTGGAAAAAATGATTTTTTCTTCTAATTGCCACTGGGTATCGATACTTTTACTTTAACATATCCAGAATGTATTACTTTTAGTAAAATATATTACCTAAATTTTTTAAAGAATTAAAAAATATATATATTTAGGAGTCTCGTAGGCCCATTTTTAATGTATGTTTTTCAAATTATGAAATAATTTATATAATGCGTTCTATTTGTGCCAAAGTAAAATAATTCTTTACTATCGGAAATTAAAATAAAGTAAGTTTTGTTTGCTAAAATGGGCTCGCGCGTCAATCTATATTTTTTTAATTTTGAGAAATTGAGGGGTCAAAAATGTTGACACAAAAAGGAACAATTTTCAGGAGACCGATTTTAGAAAAAGGCATTTTAAGGACCACCCTAACGAACGTACAAATTCAGAGGCGATTTTAATTTCTATTGTTGTTTTATTACCAATGTTGCGACTTATTTTGATAAATGCCCCTGTATCTATGATATATATTGCATCATGTTCTCTTCGTAAGGAAAACTCATTTTGCCATTAATTTCAGATTGGAGACGGTCGAGTTATTGGTTCGAACGCACCCCGAGCTTATTTCGTCCTTGAGGAGTTCCTCTTCATCTTTGATTTTCCCTCACACTCCACTCCACTTGGCTTCTCGAAATGGCCATAGGTGAGACGCCAATACAATCTAATTCTATAATATATTATTATCACATCTCGAAAGTCCGCATGACTTATAAAAGTTAATCAAAATAGAAAATTATAATTCAAATAAAATTCAGATTGTTTATTAACTTCCGAAATTTAACTCTAATGACAACTTCCTGGTTTAAAAATAAATGAAGCTTAAAAAACGAATTCTACCAAATTTAGAGAAGCGCACACAAAGTTAAAATTTATTCTACTGAGGGGAACTCATGCGTTTAAAAGACGAAAAATGCGTAAGTTTTGTTATATTTTACAACTGAGTGTCGTGAAAAATTGCTTCCATTTGTTTATATATTGTTGCTCCCAGAAAGAACCTAAAACCATCTACATTACTTCAATGTAATGCGAATTCCTTCAAAACAAAGAAAATAGGGGAAGTATGCCTAAAATGCCAGTGAGTTAATATGGAAACTCTTTAACAACTGGTTAATAAAGCATAGTAATTATTATCGATTTTTAATATGCATAGGTTTATTAAGTGAATTAATATATCGGGCAGGTAATTTCAGGCATAAAATATTTAAAGTAAGTTTTTTATGGCTAATTGTAGTTCACACACTACACGCAGAAAAAAGAACCTTACATTTTACTGAAAACCAAGTTAAATCTACCGATCTTCCTAGTACGTATATGGACAACATGACAGTTCAGTAAACGTTACAATTATAGGCAAATAAGTATGACTATCAATGATGGTTACTAGTACCGATTCTCAAGTGGTGCTGACCTGCGGATCAGTAGATTTTACCGATCCAGTCGCTATTCTGTACAGTTCCTGGATGCTGCAATTACGAATCATCATGTCATTTTAACGAATAATATAAAGAGATCTGAATTATGTTATTGGCGTAGACTACAGTTAAGACATTACTATAAATTGTGAAAAAGTATTGCTAAAAAATAATTAATAAATAAGCGCACGGTTATTTATTATAAATGTTTTTGGATATACTTATAATTAATCGTTATTTGTAAGTTATGATCCTTATAATACAATTAAAATTTCGCACGCAATGGGGGGGATTCGAACTCATAAACCTAAGCACGCAAGTCAACAGTCTTAACAACTACACTAGTATACGAGTTGCGTTCTGCAAAATAATTGAACCGCTGGTGACCAAAAGGGGACACGGCCGGATTCAGCCTGAGAAGTATTGTCCTGAGTGCCAATTTTAAAAATCTTTCAAATTTCAATTTTAAAAACTGATACTTGTAGAGAATTTCAAGGCGCATCGTTTTTTCCTCTTGCAAAAATTTATGGGTTTAGTAGTTTTTGGGATAATTGGTAAAAAGTGGATTTTTTGAAAACGAAAAATTCCAATCTTTTTTCACTTCAACTCGCGCTAATATAGCCAATTTTCATCATTTCCCGATTTCCCCAATACAAACTACGTGCTTAAGTCTTCTGAAACTATCTAAGAAAGAAAAACGAGAATATTGTAATGAACAAAAAAGTTATTAATTTTTTTTGAGACAATGCAAAAATCATGAATTTTAACCTTCAAGTGCCTCGTTTAGCGAACGAATTCTAAGCTACGGAAAGCTTTCAGTGAGAAGGTTGTTCATTAAGGTTCAAAGAAGTTTTCTGGAAAGTTTTAGATCAATTGGATTAATAGTTCAAAAATTATGAATGTTTTAAAATCCAAGCGGTAATCTTGACGCTGCCCAAAAACGTGCCTGGCCGGCTACGTACGCGCTGCAGCGAACGACGTGAAGGTCAAGTCAATCTTACCAAAACAAATGCACAACAGTAACTTTTTTTTGTCATCTTTTATGAAATTCTACAAATAAAGCATAAAATCAGCGAAGTGATTGTTTCTTATAATAGTTGGAAAAGCATTTTTTTGAGATTATGGAGATTTTTGATATATTTTTGAGAATATTAAATAAAAAGAAAAAGATATTAAAATGAAACAAGGTAGAAAAAGAACTAGAAATGAAAATTCGTGGATTAAAAATAAGAAAAAATGTTCCAGAAATCAGGTACGATTGGAAACCGTCAATACAATTTTTAAATAAATTTTAATTATAAATTTAATATTTTATGACTTTTTATTCTTGATTTTTTAAATAATTCTTTTACTGAACTACATATAATATGTAGATAGTCTAAAGTAAATATTTTTAATTTTTAATGACGAAGTTAATAGCATTATTTGTTATTTATTTAGCGAAAAGAATACATTACAAAGTCTAAAACTAAAAAAGACGGTATTGCTAAAGATATTCTAATCCCAGAGAGATCTTTCAAACCTATTGAATCCTGCTGTGGAGAAAAATGTTACTAAAAGTTTTCAAATGTGCAACAAAAAAAAGTACATACAAATTTTTGGAATCTCGAGAACTATAACGAACAAAATGTGTTTCTCAGAGGATTGTTAAAATGCAAGGACCCTATCCAAACGAATGCAGGTGAAAAACTAGGACGGTTAATTCATTGGATATATTTATTTCCTACTAAGGAAGAAAATGTTCTGATTTGTAAGACATTTTTTTGTGCTTTTCTATGTTTGGGCAAAAGAAGAGTTGAAAATGTTCAAAAAAAGATTTTAAATAAGCAGCCTTTAAGAAATTTTGCAGGTGGAGTACGCGAAAGTTATCTTAAATTAACAGAAAATTAAAAAAAAAATGATTGAAGAGCATTGCGAATCAATTCCACATCACAGTTCACATTACAGACGAAATTCTACCAACCTAAAATATTTGGTAATCCTTTATTAAATCTTGTAGAACTTCACAAATTATTCGGAAAATATTATAAAGAAAAAACGGGGGCTAAATTGACAATAAGTCAAACCGTTTATTTTAAGTATTTTAACCGAAATGTTGGCTTCAGTTTTAAATTACCTAGAACTGACGTGTGCAATACTTGCTACAAAAACGAGACAAATGGAGAGGTAAACGAAGAAGTTATTAATCACAAAAACAATGCTGAAATTTATTTGAAGTTAAAAAAGCAAATACTCTCTGAAAATAATAGTCTATGCTGTGAATTTGATTTTGCACAGAATTTGCCACTACCAAACATACCCGTGTCCGCGGAGTTTTACCTACGCTTAACATGGCTTTTTCTATTTAACGTACGTGTACATACTACGAACCAGAGTTACATGCTCCCTATTCTTGAGGAAATTGTAATGAAGGGTGCTAACTCTGTTTGCACTTTTATCAAATACGCGGTATTAAAAGAATTTGCGAAAGACAAGTTCAACAGCATAACATTATTTTCAGGCTCATGTCCGGGACAAAATAAAAACTACACAGTGTTTCATTTTTGGTTTTATTGTCCATTTATTTGTAAAGCGAGATTAAATATGTGTTTCCGTTTCGAGGACATTCCTATTGACAGTGCGATAGGAATTCTGGCACATATTCGCAAAAGCTGAAAAAATTAGAACGAATTGAAACTGAAGCTGAATATGTAGAAATGATTCGCAATGCTCGTTCACCTTCATTCACAATGGTCGAGAAGTGTGAAGATCTTCTGCAGGATTTTGAAAAATGTTTCAAAGGCAAAATGCGAAAGCCAAAAAATTTCCAAATCAGCAAAGCGTTCGGTTTGCATGTTTTTCCTGATGGAAAAGTGGATGTTTGTGACAACAATGAGTTGCAAAATCCAACCACTTTTTTCTTTAAACCTACGCTTAAACTAGAAAATCTTTCGAAAAGTCCTCCGCTCCGAATTGGATTAAAAGCTGCCAAAATAAAGGATGTAAAAAATCTCTTCCAGTATTTAATCGCTAAAGGAAAAGAATTTTTCGAATCATATTTTTTAAAAGTACAAACTCAGAATCCAGATGCCGAAGAAACTGAAGAGAGTGACGAAAATGACTAAAAGTAGTTTCTAATAAAATATTGTTTGATTAATTTATTCTTGTTCAATAATATGCATTATATTATGTGTTAAATGTATAATAAATAAATTATTTTAATGATAATATCTGGAGTTCTGTTGTGCATTTATTTTGGTAAGATTGACTTGACATTCACGTCGTTCGCTGCAGCGCGTACGTAGCCGGCCAGGCACGTTTTTGGGCAGCGTCAAGATTACCGCTTGGATTTTAAAACACTCATAATTTTTGAACTATTAATACAATTGATCTAAAACTTTCCAGAAAACTTCTTTGAATCTTAATTAACAACTTTCTCACTGAAAGCTTTCCGTAGCTTAAAATTCGTTCGCTAAATGAGGCGCTTGAAGGTTAAAATTCATGATTTTTGCATTGCCTCAAAAAAAAAAATAACTTTTTGGTTTATTACAATATTCTCGTTTTTCTTTCTTAGATAGTTTCAGAAGACTTAAGCACGTACTTTTTATTGGGGAAATCGGGAAATGATGAAAATTGGCTAAATTAGCACGAGTTGAAGTGAAAAAAGATTGGAATTTTTCGTTTTCAAAAAATCCACTTTTTACCAATTATCTCAAAAACTGCAAAACCTATAAATTTTTGCAAGAGGAAAAAACGATGCGCCTTGTAATTCTCTACGAGTATCAGTCTTTAAAATTGAAATTAGAAAGATTTTTAAAATTGACACTCAGGACAATACTTCTCAGGCTGAATCCGGCCGTGTCCCCTTTTGGTCGCCAGCGGTTCAATTTTGAAATGCATTACAACTGAGTGTGGTGACCTCGGCAACGACTTCTGAAAACGCAACCATGCCATCGCGGCACACAAAAAAAGTTCTAGCATTCACATCATATCTGTACGTCAGCTGAAACAGTCACGGAACAAAAACACGTCTTGCTCCAATTAACTGTCAAGTGTACGCGATCTGTGAATAAGTTGTGCCATCCAAAATTGTATTATTTTTATAATACCCCTTCCTTGCGAAGTGGGAATATGTAGTAATGTGTGGACTGTTACAGAAATGTCAAAAAGGAATGTTTTTTAGGTGATGCAATCCATTCATTGCCGATTGCGTCGTGAATTCACCCGGTGCTCCGCGCGGATAGGTTGCGTTGCGACTTTAGGGGCGAGTTAAGTAAACCGATCGGATCGGTAGCATGTACCGATCTTTCGGTAATGTCCACTGCACTACTATTGTAATCTCGGTTCAGTGGATTTTACATGTCGTTCAGTATGTAATACGAGGGACTAGAGGTTTATTTTACTGAAGGATAACCGTTGAATTAACCTTAATTTCATTGTGATATTTACGAAATGCTAAGTGGTTTTGACATTTTCACCCCCTTGTTAATAGCAGTTTATACTGTTACAATTACAAGAAGCCCTTTACAATTCTTGTTAAGTAAATATTACATTTCTTTTTTCTGCGTGTAAGCTTATGTTTCAGTGATTAAATTCTGACGAATTATAACTATATTTATTCAAAATTTTCAAGATGTTCAAGTATTGCTTCTTGTTTGAAAAGGCCAATAGGTTTCGTGGATTAAACGGCCGTCTAGCAGCCGACAAGACACCCTCTTGAGTGTCATCACATGGTGACGAACATGTCACCATTATTTTGCGGTTGAATGGAAATTCTTTAGGTTAAATTGGAATATGAAATTCTTATTTTATTAGATCGACACACATTGATTTTTATCTGTATTATAGGATAATTTCAAATTACATACAGTGTTATGAAAATTCCTTTAAAAAAGGAACTAATCACAGGTAAAGTTACTTTGTAAGAATAATAACTTGTCCCATCATTTTTACTGTACAAAGTTAAAGAATTTGCATTTTAAAATGTATGAGATTGTATAAATTTCGTTTTTTAATCTTCAAAATTTAACTATTCCAAAATATGATTCAAAATTGCATTATTTTATATTATAAATATTAAGTATTGAAGGGTCTTCAATTGCTTTGTTTTTCAATTTGTTTTTTTCTTTAGCATATTATTATTTTCCTACAAAATTATATATGCTGCAAGTGCGCCAACGTCCAATATGTTGAAAAGCATTGCAAGTGGCCGTCTCTGCGTTTGTCTGTGACAGGTATATCGGCTTACCATTTGACTATGTCACTTGGAAATAATTCAAATACTTTCTATTTATATTTATTTATTGAAATAAATAGATTGTACATTATTTCAAGCATATTTGTAGTTAAAATATAGTTAAAACTAGAGGTGGGTACACCGGTTGCGTAATAGTGTGGGTAAAGTTGGTTGTGCACATTAGGGTTAAAAAGATGTTCACAATTACATATCTTTGAAATATAAATCTTGAAAAATTGAATAATTGAATAATTTTCAATTCTATATTTTCAAAATGAAAATTTTTTTATTGTAACTTCAGAATAATAAAACTTCGAATTGCAATTTGTTTACAATTATAATTGCAAACAAACTATGCAATTTTTCAGTTTTACAATGAAAAGTTCTGTAATTTTGATGATGCACCCAAGTGGAAAAGTTAATTGGGGGCCAGAATGGGCCCCAACTATATTGCCCAATTAATAGTTGGGCCCCAATCACTGTCCAACTGGGCTACTGTCTGGGCTGTAACGCTCAGCCCAGCGAATGTCCAGATTGAGGTAATAAGCTAGGCCGTAGTTGGGCAGCCCACTTTCTGCCCATTTAATAAAAAAGGTGCAATAATTTATTTAATAAAGTTGAAAGCAATAAATAATAAAAATTTGTTATTATTTTTCTTAACTTTACGCTTATTTATGACTGTAGGACTTTTAGCATTATCTTTCTTCCGTTTAAGGGGTCAGTACCACATCTTACAGACTTTTTTCAAGATTTTTTTTCATAGTAACTTACAATTTATTTATTCAAACTTTCTATATTTTAAATATAACATTAAAAACTAATACAGACATTTTTTATGACAAATCTCGTTTATATGGCTGCCTGAAGTTAGCTCTGCTTGAAACGTGGTTGACATAATAACTCAACTTTGAAGCATCCGAAATAAAAAAAATTGCCAAGATTAGTAAATAGTATACTTGTCACTATGGCATTTACAAAGGATTATTTGAATCCGACAAAAAATACAAAATGGCGAATTTGTAAAATTGTCCATTTTTTTAATGTTCATTAATTTCTATACATATTTTCTACAAGAATGGGACATGCGCACTGTGATTTGCTATCTCCTTTTCTCCCGCGAGAAGTGTGCGAGTGAGTTTTGAAAAATAAATCTAGCGAAAAAAAATGGCGTGTTGTGTTTCAAAGTGTCAAACATCCTATTGATACAAAAGTACAAAAGGAATAACTATGCTTTTACCTACTCAATTGACAATATTTACAGAAACATAACCTCCGTTTTTAGTTGTCATTCAACGCGGCACTCACTCGCACATTTCTTGCGGGAGAAAAGGAGATAGAAAATCACAGTGGGCTTGTCCCCCTCCTTGTGAGCATTTGGGTTTAAACGCCTAAGTCTGGCCATTAATGTACAGTTAGCTCAATCAAAACTCGAGACGTCAACTCAGTCCTAAAATCATCTGACGTGGTATTTTTTGCGCAGCCGCATACGTTAACCAATACAGGCGGATTTTTCAAAATTAGAAAATGCTAAGTTTAAAAACAATATTTATTTTTGTTTCCCTTGAAAAGTTTAATGTGCTCTGCTGATCTCTTTGTCGCTTTTAGGAAATTTCTATTTTAATTTAGAGCTTATATCTAATTCAAAATAATTTTCATTATTTGAAGTATATGAAAAAATAATATGTAAAATATATTATAAACTCACAGTAAAGTTGAAAAAAAATTAGTTATGAATAAAATTTAATGGTCAGAAGTTCTTATTAAGGATGAGAGAAAAAAAATTCTCAGCGATTTAATGTACTTTAGCATTTTCCAACAAAATATAATAAATAAGTAATATTCATTTTAAATTAAAAATCAGCAAAATTGCGGAAGTTGCAATTGTGCATTTAAAGTTTTGTTAAACTTCATAATTAAAAAATTTTATTATTAAAAAAATTAAAAATTATGCAAGTTCTAAGTCTCACAATTATAAAATCTGTAATTTTTATGCTTAACATTTAAAATTTCTTCAATTTGGAAGATTTCGAATTTAAACCTTAACTTTTGACTTGAAAAACAATCAAAATTATTCAAATTTAAGATTTCGCTAATTGTGAAAATTGAAAGATTTTCAATTTTCAAACTTAAAAATGGAAATCTTAAATTTTTTCAAATTACGTTCCTTTATGACATGTATCTTGAAAATTTAATAAATGGCTTAAGACGATCTCAACGTACCGCAGCCTACTTGCTCCCTTGGCGACCTTTTTCCATTGTTCAGCGCTTGACTCAGTCTCGAAACATTATGTTACAGGGAGAATTTAAATGGAAAATAGTGTATGAACTCTGTTGCGCCCTACCATGTAGGTCGAGTCAAAGGCGCGCACAGAAGGAGGAAATGCACTTTTTTCGTTCAAAAATGTCCAGAACCTTCAATTTTGGTCGGATTCGGAATTTTTTTTTAAATTAAAGTTCAGTAAATTCTAAAGAGATTGGCGCTCCAAAAATTTGATTAGATAAACTTTATATTGTCTAAATCCGTATGAGTAGAACTTTCTCCTCTAACGTTTAAAATTAAACTAATTGCAAAATGATTCTGTACTTAGGTCAAAAGCTAAATTGAGGACCTAATGAGACATTTCCATCACCACTTATTCTCAGTAATGGTCAGTGTTGCAGAAAATTCCTTAATACTGGACAGTTTTGTCAAAAAACACAAATGTTTATTTAAATTTTTGGTTAAAAAAATGATTTTTACTCTAAAAAAAATTAATTTTCATCTAAATAAATGAATTTTCAACCAAAAAAATTTTTTTATGTCAAAAAATACAAATTATAAAATAACTACAAACTATAAAAAAAGGATGCAAATAGTTAAAAACTTTTGTGAATCATAAAAAAGAAACCCGCGCGTTTCGTTGATAATTAAAATAAATTCATATTTAATATTGTAGGCATATATTTAGTATAAATAGTATAAAATTTTTTTAAGTAACGTAAGTTACTTTTTTCTTTAAGTAACGTAGGTTACTGTGCATGGCAGTTGCCCAAACATTTTAACACGGCAACGCATCTTCGACTCGACTTCCATGGTAGGGCGCAACAGAGTTCATAAACTATTCCATTTAAATGTACTCCTGTAACATAATGCAGAAGACGCCGGTTGATAGTCACAGCGCTTCGAGATCCAGGACAGCGCTGAACAATAGAAAAAGGTCGCCGAAGGAGGAGGCAGGCCGCGGTACCTTGAGATCGTCTTAAGCCGAATAATTGATCATTTTCTGGTTAGGTGCATTAGCGGTGTTGTTGCATTTTCAGAAGTAACTGATCATTATCTTCTGGTCTCCAAAATAAACTTAGATCAGGGATGGTGAAGAAGGAGAAACAAAAAAACGAAACAACCGCGAATCAAGATTGAAATTGTACAGAAACCGAAAGGGCGAATAGATTTTGATACGCGTAAGCTAGATGTCCCGGTAATCGGGACGGACCTAGTAATTGTGAGTTTTAATATGTAAACACCACAAATAAGTATTTTCCGCGTAAAAATACAATCCTAAAATATTTTTAAGTAAGTTTGGATAGTGCTTATTGTGAAAACGAAATTAGTTTTTTTTTTTATACAAATAGTGCACATTGTTAAAAAAATCATTTATATTTCAAAAGTATAATTGCTCGAGTAATCATGACTGGTAATTCCATTACAAAGAATAATTTAATTAATTTCAAAAAGGCGTGATATGAAATCGGAGAACTGACTTGTTACTGTGAGCAGTAATCGTAATATAAATTATTGCCTTAAACTGATAGAAGGTGATGTAAAATATTGGTATGACTTTAGTGATTTTTTAGTTTATTATCATTTTTCAGTGAAACTAATATTTATTGAGTAGTTTTCCATTGGCTAACATTAATCTATACTGCATAATATAAAGAAAAATGTGTAATAGATATATAATTATTGATAGTTTTAATATTTTGACAACGTAAACAGAACATGAGCTCCAAATCCAAATAATTTTTTAGTCGCTGCAATTTATCAAATTTATCGTCATTATATTTATAATTTCTATTGCAAAAAAGTTAATTATACAAACTACCAGTATGTAGATTTTTGTATATTGTGTAATTATGCTGTACTTAGCCATTTTATAGAACAAAGTTAGCTTATAGGACTTTATAAAACGCAATATTATTTTTCAAACTTTTTTTTAAACAGGAAGGCAATTCAAGTCTAATGTAATGTAAGTATATATTTCGATTTATTTTTGAGACCACTTTATTTCTTATAAATAAAATATTGATTTTATTCGACAATATTTTTGACTGAAATAAAAACTAAACATTTGAAAAGAAAAGAAATTATTATTATGATTAATTATTATAATGGCCCTCAGACGCATTTCATCTCGGAGGTCTCAATCAAGATTGGGACAACGAATCACGATTGCTAGTACATGGCAGATTTGGAAATCACGATAACTGGGACATCGGTGCTTTTGGTCTTGTAATTGTTTCTAAATAAAAATTAATATTAAATATAATGTAAACACAATTTTTATAATATTCTAGGAGGTTCAATCCGTTAACCGTGGGGGGGGGGTCGATTTGACCCAGGCCGAAATTTCAAATCGGTGCGATTTGCGAACCAAGTTATAATACGGGTCCTTACCCTCATCTAAAAAATTGTATAGACGCCTTACGCATCGTTTCGAGTCACTTGTATCTTCCAGTCAGCTATAAGGTGCAGTCAAAGTATAGTTTGGGTCGATTTGACCCCCCCCCCCCCCATGGTTTACGTATGTATTTCGACGGATGACACTTGAGCTAAATTTACTATTTTTCTTTTTTTTCTGTACCAGTGAGAGTAAGGTGAATGCCCTTATTACCCTTTATAAGTCAAAGTATAAAAATTCATTATTTATTACATTCCAATTAAGTTAGATCGATAACAGGAGCACGAAAGATAACAGGTGTATGTACATATTTAGATAAAAAAATAATTTTTTGTTACAAAGTAAATGGTTTTACATAGAAGAATGTGTATATTTCTATCAAAACCTCCTACATTCACACCTCAAATAATGCATGAGTTCATGTTGAAAATTAAGAGTTTCAATTCCGTGAAAATTTCTTGCAACTTTTTTTCGTTGAAGGGCACACTCTTCCCCTTTAATTTCGTTATTTAACCGTTCAATTTCGTTCATTTGTCTCTTGAGTTATGAATTTTGGAATTAAAATATTTTTTTATATCAGTTGATTTGTTTATTGCTAATTATGTCAACAATAATTTTTAAAAATACACATATTGCAAAATTATGACTTCTAAAAAAGCAATAACGCCGTTATTGCACCCAACCGCTCAATTTTATATTTTCAAAATTCCAGAATTTTCTATGGTAAGTCTTATGAATGGAAAAACTTTAAATTATAAATCGTTAAAATGTAAGAGTTTTTATTTTTGATAATTTCAATAACAAGCTTCTACAAGAGCAGAAACTGGTGCAATAACCACCTTAGCGCTCGAACACGCGGTGAAGTATTTTCCGTTGAACGCAAAAAGTTATTACATTTTTTTCGCTGAAAAATTCCGTTTTCCTTAAATAACTAATAAACGAAACAACCTTCGAATTTGGTTTCTATACAAAAAAAAAAGATGCGCAATAAAATTCTCTACAAATATTGAGTGTCAACACTCAAATTTGAACAATTTTCAAAACTTGCTCCGCGGACAATACTTTTGAAATTTGAAATTGAAAACTTGGTATTTTATTTCTAAAATCAACAAAATTTAAGAATTTTTATTTATACGTATTTATAAAGAGTTTGAAGTTTTAACAATGTACAATAAAAGATTATGAAAATTTTAATTTTTACAGATATAAAATTAAAGGGGGTTCGATTGTAAATCTTCCAAATTGAATTATTAAAAAAAAATATAAAATATCATCATTTTCAATAATGCACATTAAAAATTGAGGGATCTTCAATTGCAAATCTTCAAGATAGACCTGTTTCTAAAAATTGATCAAAATTTTATGATTTTAAACTTTAAAAATTCAAGACTAAACAAGTTTCCGAATTTTCAATTGTAATTATCTTCAAAATGGGTCAGTGTACAAAATGGGAGATATCAGCAAAATTCAGAATGTGCTCATTGTGATATAAAATCCCACATTAACTTATTTTTTCTTTGCTTCTATTTCGTGCCTGGATAAAATCTTATGTTTAAATTAAACTTTTAGATGACCGAAAAACAAATTAAATTATATGAAAGCCTATGTAGCTGTTTTAATGTTAATTTTAATTTATGATTATCAATTATTTTTCATCGTACTTTAAATTGAAGCATATATTTTAATTTGATCATCAGACAATAAAAATAAGAAACTTGTTTAAATGATCACATAGCGGGCGTGGATGTTTAATCGTTAGAGTTTTTATATTCTGCAATCTACACTCTCATGTTGACTTTATAATTTAATGTTAAAATATTTATTCAGTTAGTAAATACGTTAAAGAGAGAGCATTCTGAATCAGAAATGACAGTCAGAGAGTGGCTAAAAGTGCACGTAGACTTTATGTGTTTAAACTGATTCACTGATCGACAGCAACACATTGACCGCACTTTCGGGCTTGCGTCCACGCGCTCCCCTGGCAGCGACCGCCAATTTCATTTTATATTGTGTTACAAATGCCGAGGTAGCTGCTAAATTAGCTTCAATTTGTTTAGTGTGCATTGGTATCTCTCGTGATGACGCGCTGACGCTCCGTGTCAAATTAAGCATTAACAATAAACAAACACCTGTCCCTTTACAGCAAACTGCCGAAATTCGCGATGTAACGCATGCGGTTTCTGTAAATTCGTCATTTGTAGTAGTAAAAAAATATTTCTAATTTAGACATTTTTGAAAATTTTATTTGTATATTATAATCATTATTCGATTCTTTGTATTTGAGCCGCCTTTACAAATTCTCAACTGATACATTAATTCCTTATTATGGTTCAATCTATATTTTAAAAAAATCTACCCGCTACGTGGGCAAATTCTCATCGCGCGCAACTCGCTTCGCTCACAGGTTTGAGCGCGACTTTCAAAAAGCAACGTTTTTCTTCTCCAGACTTTTTTTCGTATCATGCGTTGTTTGGCTTAAATTGTTCATTTTAGTTTGTGTTTCTGGATTTTGAAAATGCTATAACTGTAGTAATTTTTGATTTTTCAAAAAAAGTCATTTGGATAAACTTGTTATTTTTTTGAATTCTATGAATAACCGTACAGAGAATTTTTTAATTTAAAAAAAGTGGTCTCAAAGATATTCAAAATGTGCCCACTTTTTGAATTTTCATCCAAAATGACTGGCTAACGAACTTGAACTTTAGTTTAGGACACTAAACGAGTGTACCAAACGGTAATCTAATAGATTTATTTTTTCAAAAGTTATCGTGGTCTCAAAACGTTGAAATTTGACAAAAACGGGGGGGGGGAGGGGGGAGGTCAAATTTTACACAAATCTAATACCTTCTCTGATGAGAATGTAAAAAATACTCTTCCCATCAATTGAAGATCCTAGACGATTTTCCAACTATGGAAAATTGGCATAATTTTAATTGAGATTATTAAATTTTGCAATTGTTAAACACTCCACTTTTTTAATTTTAGAAACTATCACGATTTAAAAAATGATTCAAAATTAAATGCTTTGAAGGTTTCTAATTGTTAAATTTGACATTTTTGACCATTTTCAACTTACAAATTTGTTAAATCCGCAATTTTCTAATCAATAATCTTATTTATGTTTTAACTTTTTTCAGGAAAAATAATTGTTTCTCTTTGAATGATGCTACTGATAATGATATTGCATTCTTTGAAAGTATAATAAAATTTTTTCTGCGTAATTTTGCGTGTCCATATGCGGGCAGTTTAAAAAAATGGATAAGCTTTCAAATAAACCTTTTTTTCATTTTTATAGTTTCCATTTTGAAAATGTAGACTTTAAAAATACAAGTTTCTTATTTCAATATATTAATCGTTTTAATTTAAGATTCTAATAACAATTGTTACGTTTTTTAAATTCAAATTTCAATTGTGAAAGCTCGAGTAGTAGAATATGAAAACTGGAAAATAAAAGCAGGAAGCAACCATGAATGTCTTTCAGAAATTTGAGTTGTGAAATTTTACGTTTCATAAATCTCAATTTTTGAATTGTCCCGATTTTGTGAATTTTTTAATTTTAAATATTTGAGCTTGCAAGATTTCCCATTTAAAATTTCCGAAATATGAAGCGTTAAAATTTGAGATTCTTATATTTTAAATGTTTGAAATTTTTGAATAACTGAAATTCAAATAATATTCCAATTAGGTATATATTTGCTTAAATGCTTTCTTCGGATTTTTTAAAATAGTGATACTTGTAAAGATTTAAAATTAAACATGTTTTTGTCATTTCGAACTCTAGGATTGGAATTCTTGAATTTCCAAAGTTTTCAGTTTAAAATTGTTTAATTTCGAATGGTTTCATTTAAAGTTGATCTATTTGGAAAATTGAAAATGGTGCAAATTTGGAATTTTTCAAATGTAATTGTGCCATTAAATAATGCTTTGTTTGAAAAATTTTCAGCGAAGTGCGAATAATTATTTTACAAACACAATAATAATAAACAAAACAAGCAACATTTATCATTTCAGAAGTTTTTACATTTTAATTCGCAGCCTGATGCTCGTTCCTTTCTTAAATCTTACATAACATTCAGCTTTCTTAGACTTTGAAACACTCGCTTATTTAGCTTTGAATACATAGAATTCCTTTCAAGAATGAAAACGTTGTTTACTAATCAATTGTTCATTGTGCTTTAGTGAGGAAACGTTCCTCATCATTTTCATCGATTTCCCGAATTTATAGAATACGAAGTCTGTTAAAATCATTCCACAAAGACATACAAGAAGAATTTTGTAACCCTTTCTTAACCTTCCGTATTTCGTGAACCCTCTTCAAGTTTTCGTAAGATATTATTTACTCCGTCTTTGAAAGTAGTTTTGGACGCACTAAAAAAAGAAGCTTATGTCGATTGCCAATTTTTTTCTAGATTTAAAAATTCTATAGACACAGTGATTTTTTTATCAAATAAAAATTACATAAGTTATATAATTTTCAAAATCCAAAAACCCAAACGAATAAGAACATTTGAAGACAAACCAAGCGTGATATGGGAAAAAGTCAAAAGAAGAAAAATCAAGCTTTTTGAAGGCCCTATAAAACTATCTTGATAACTTTTTAAATTTTGTTAAAAAATCGAAAGTTAAAATTTCAATCGAACAAAAAATAATGAAAAAACAATCATTCTATTTTGTATTCAAACTATGTAAGATAAGAAAAAAGATGAATTAATAAAAATGGCGAGCCAAAAAAGATCTATAAATTTGTTATGAACTGCTTTTTTATAGGATGCGTGCTTTTTTTTATTCGTATAAAAAACAGCAATAAAAATTAAAAATCTTAATTTTTTAACAAATTGCACCCAAAAAGTATCTACAAATGTGTTATGAATAATTTTGAGGCATTAAGGGAAGATTTTCTTTTAATCGTAAAAAACAAGGCAATAAAAATACATATGTTTCAATATGAATGTATATTATCAATTGTAATGATATAAATTTATTGAAACGATACATATTTTAGCGTCACTATAAATACAATTTAATGCAAAATAAGAAACAAATATTAAAGTGAACATGATAAATACAATTTGTAATTTATTTTCCAATATCTGAATAAGCAACCTCAGGCTTATAACATTTTGGACAAAATCGAGTCTGAAACAAGAGATACGTGATGAGAATGTGTCCGCTAAATCAGAAAGAGCTTTAACAAACAAGAATTCACAATCACGAAAAATTGGTTTAATCTTCAAAAATCTTCGCAAATGAAGGGGCACACTGCATACGGGCGTAAGTGCCAGAACTCGAATTTTACAGAAGAACTAAAAAACTGTCTTTCACGCAAATAATTTTAAACAAATAAAAACTAAAACATATTAAGTACTTTTCAGTTTTGGTTAGCTCTATTAAATCGAAAAAAGAGCAGTTTAACAAATATAACAATGGGCGAGAAAGCCCTGGTCAAAAATCGACGAGCACCAAAAAGCTTCAATTATGACAGAGAAATTTGTGTGATCGTTAAATTGTTAGGACAAAGCTGGTATGCACTGACTTTTTTTCTAGACCTACTATCGGGTCGAACTGGACCAAAATCTTCTACAGGCACACGAGTTAGGCGGAAACAAGTAGATTAAGCCAATTAAACGATTTTCGAAACAGTTTTCATGATAATATTACTAAATCGTGTATAATTCTCGGTAAAATCACCTGCAGGGTGGCCGCTGGACTTGGACAGACCAGAAAGGTCTGTCCAAATTCGATTTCAGCAGTTTTTTTAATAATTACTTGAATTGATATCTTTTTCAATTATGGTATCATTTAATTTACAATGTGCAATTCAAAAACCTTATACTTTAAAAATTCTTCATTTTAGATTTTTATTTTTAAGCGTACATTTTAATTTAAAGAATTTTCAAGTGCAGTTTTGAGAACTCATAATATAATATATTAATAACTAAAAGCTTCTATTAAATTAAAAATATTGTTTCAGTCGAAATTATTCAACGCTTAGCCCATTTTAATTTGAAATTCTTTAATTAATCAAAAGAAGAATTATTTAATATTCAGAAATATTTGACTGTTCATTTAAGACAATTAAATCGAAGCCAAATATTTAGAAGTAAACAATTTGAAACCTAATTTTTTGACAAAGAAAACTTTTTATTGTTAAAATTTCGTCAAGCTTTTAAACTTTTAACGATACAATTTTTATTGTTCTATTTGAAACATGTTTAATTTGTAAGTGAAATTGTTAAATTTTAATGTATCAATAATAATTCAACACTTATCATCTCTAGAAAAAATTTGAGGAATTTTAAGAGATATTTAGAAGTTTTGAAAATATTCAAAATTAATTTAGAACTTGAAATGATATCAAGTAATTTAAACGAAGTATGCGCATTTTCCCAGAACTTCTAAACATATTTTTAAATAAATAGAATTTTACCTACAATTTATAGAAAATCCTGCCATTTGAAAAAATCCTTAAAATCTTCCAGTGTCTTTTTTGACAATTTTGGAAATCTTTTAAAATCTTTTTAAATATTCCATTAAAATCATTTTCAAAAATCTACATTTTGTTTCAAATTAGGCTGTGGGTATTTGCACCGAAATTTCAGTACGAATAGCCGATTTTGTCGGTACAAACACTTCGTTTAAATTACTTAAAATCATTTTAAGGTTAAATTAATTTTGCATCTTTTTAAAAGTTCTAAATATCTCTTAAACTTACTATCATTTTTTCTACAAATGATAGTGTTCAATTACTTAAACCATTAACAATTAAAATAATTTTACTTCTAATTAAAGAACTTTTAAATTGACAAAATTGTAAATTCCTACATTTTTAATGTTTGTAGCTTAAAATAACTTAATAATATGATTTTCTTAACTTTTAAAGTTTATTTAATAATTCCTCAATTTATAGCACTGAAAATGTTAACGCTGATTTATATATTTTGGAAGTTAATCTGAATATTTGAACACTATAATTTATGAAAGTTAAGAATTCTAATTTTGCCGTCTATCTGCATTTCATTTAAAACTGTTCAATCCAAAAGTGTTAGTACCTTCCAGTTTATACATGTAAATTTTTTAGCATTTCAGAACGAAATTTTTGAATTGAAAAACTTATGAACCTCAATTTTAAAGATTTAAAATTCAAGAGTTCCACTTTGAATCCTTTAATTTGTTGCTTATTCTTTATTTCTTGAAATGGAAAAATATTTAGAAAAGAGTTCGATTTTTTTAATTTTATAGACCATAAAAAATGTTTGCGAACCGGGAAATGACAGGGAATTTTTCACTTCGATTAAAACGGTCATCCTCACCTGGATTATCGTAATTATTTACCAAAATTTTGGAGATTTACGACTGTAATTATACCAATTTTTCAGTTATTTCTAAAATTGCGTTAAAGCGAATTGAATCCGGTAAGTTTATAAATATATGTCGATAAATTACCGGTAATTTACTGGTATCTTGTCATCCACCTTGACGTAATTCACCGCCTTTAGAACTCTAAATACTCTCTGCCCCAACACCGCTCCCAAAGTGCGTCATCTTGTTTTAATCAACTACATATTTCCCGGTGTACTGTTTCGAGTCACTTCCTTCGATCTCAGAGGGTAAACAATGCGGATTCTGCCTTTCATAACTTTGCCCAAGACGTAACATGGTTTGTGCTTCTGACAATGCATTCAAGCGTTCATAAAATAATTTCGTGCCCATTTATAACGCCATGCCAGCCTCTTCGTCGCGAATTCATCCGTAGGTTCACGTTGGTTGAAAATAGCCAGACGTAGGGTAGGCTGAGTTGTAAAAGAGGACAATTACATAATCCAGTCGAGGTGTCTACCTGACCGGGAAATCGAGAAAATCTGGAAAATCGGAAAATGACTAAGAGTTTTGTTCACCCGGAAAAAACCGAAAATTTGATTCAGTGAACGGCATTTTTCTCTTGAATGTACAAATATGCAAATTAAAACTGGTATTATGTATTTCGTTACTACTCCCCATGTGCGAATTTTCCATTGGGCCATAGTCGGGCCAACTTTCTCGGAGTTGGGCTAACTTTGCCAACCAGGCATTGGCCAACATACCGAGATGATAACTGTGGCCCAACTCTGTTTGCCGACTATTGACTACCATGGTTGGCCCAACCATGACTACTAGAAGTCGGCCCAAAGGCGAAATTATAACTTTGGCTCGATCATGTTAGCCGACTATTGGTACAATATCCATGACCAAAATCGGGCCAACTATGGCAATTACACGGGAAAAAATATCCATTAAATTTTATAGTAGAGGATATGATGGGTATAGTTTAATAAATATAATACAATCACTACACTGTTTATAATCGCACGCTATGAAAATTTTTATTCGCCTTGGGGTTCGAACCCTATAGGTTTCGCATTCCTAACGCCTAAAGCCTCTCGGCTAACCTAGCTGGAAGTATTACGAAAAAAATCTGAAATATAACCGATAGCTGTGCATGGCCGTCTGCAAAATTTGTGTGAACCATTCTATAAAAAATATTGCTACGCTCATAATAATATAGGCTAGACATGGGTATTACCGACACCTTAAAAAAATTTTTTCAGAAAAAGAAGAATATTAATTTATATGCTTATTTTTTGGTAACGAAGATGAATTCACCTGAAAGGGCAGATTTTGTCCGTTTCAGACTGTACCCAGTAGTATAATTATTCTTTGCCAAACTATTGTTATACTTATTTTTAAATAATTTATTCAAATTCAGTGAACGACACCATATTTCCAGTGAGCGACACGCTACATTCAGTTGACGACGCCACTGTTGATTTTGAATTTAAAAGAAATTAGGAAGTTATTTGTAAGAAATATTATGCGAGTTAGTTTCTTTGGATAATAAGCAACATCATTTTGTATAATTATGGGTTTTTTCAAAAAAAAAGACTAAATTTTCGGCGAAAAGGAATACATTCAATATTGTGTGGTTATGTTTATTTCATCAGTTCACGAATTTCTCAAATTCATTCGGGGATGTCGTTGCTTGATTTTTGAGGTTCGAAAATCAATAATTAATTAAAAATTTATTGAACATTAAAGACTCTTGAAAGGCGATGGCATAGAAATAAGGAAAGCAAATAGAAGTTATAGCAACACGGACATCAATCAAAAATTCGTATTATACCCTAAAAACTTCCTTCTGTTGCGCGTCGTTCACTGAGAGATACGTATGTCATTCACTGGTTTTGAAGGTATGATAAGAATATTTCAAATATATCAAATCTACTCAAATTTGAGACTAATATTTATTGAATTATATTGCAAAACATAATCATCTAACCTCTGAAAGTACTACAAAATAATAAATAACTTTTCTTCTAACTTTTAGGGGACTTTCAAATTAACGACATGACTCATTTTTATAGTATCAACATGTCCTCCAGTAGATGGCAACAAAAATTTTATTTAATGAACATAAATTCAGTAATTTTGTACTGAATAAATATTGAAATACAAATTACATAGATTATAGAATATTTATTCATTTACAAATATCTATTTTATATCTTTGAAATTCTAATAAAATCATTTTCATTGCACCGTGTCGTTCACTAGAAGAGTTTCGGCAATACCTCTGTGTACCCTATGTAATAAGATTTCAGATTTTAGAAATATTGCAAACTATTATTGAATATTTTATGTGATTAAACAAGATTTAAACTAAATTCAAAAATATTTTAAGATATTATAAAAGATTTAAAAACATCAATATATATATATAATTTTAAAATTTCATATAAATTCATTAGAATTCAAAGGATTTCTACAAGTTTCCGAAGATTTCAAGATATTTAACAGACTTTAAAGAATTCAAGAACATTATTTATATTTTAAAATTACTTTAAAATCTTAAAAGTCATTTAAATTCTACCGAAATTCCTAAAAAATTCTTCAAAATTAGTTAAAGTCTATTTAAATACTTTAAAATATTTTTAAATTACATGAAAATCCCTAAACTCTTTTGATTTTTTTTTTTTAAATCATTTAAAATGCTTTCTCAGATTTTAAATTCCTTTACTCACCTTTCAAACCATATTAAATCCATTGAAATGGCACAAAATCCCTTAAAATCACTGAAAATCTCTTGGACTAATAAAAAGTATTTTAAAGGCTCTAAAATCTCTTGTAAATTCTTTTGCTTTTTTTAGTTCTTCTCATATATTTTAAACTTCTTTAAAATTGCTTGAAATATTTCGAAAATCATTTATAAATTTTTTCTAATTTTATTAAAAAGAATTTTTTAATTTCTTTGCGCCGATCTCCGGGCCGAGTTTGGCCCAGAGTTGGGCCGGTAGTCGGCGTTACCCGTTAACGAAAGATGTCCCATAGTTGCCCCGATGGTTGGTCTATTTTTGGGCCAATAGTCGGCCTAACTTCTCCAGAAGTTTCTAAATCCCTTCATGCCGATCTCTAGGCCGACTTTGGCCCAGAGTTGGGCTGGTATTTGGCGTTACTCGTTAACCAAAGATGGGCCATTATTGGGCCAACAGTCGGCATAACTTCTTCAGAACTTTCTACATCCCTTCATGCTGATCTCTGGGCCGACTTTGGTCCAGAGTTGGGCCGGTAGTTGATGTTACTCGTTAACGAAAGATGTCCCATAGTTGCCCCGATAGTTGGTCCATTTTTGGGCCATTGTTGGGCTAATAGTCGACATAACTTCTTCAGAACTTTCTAAATCCCTTCATGCCGATCTCCGGGCCGACTTTGGTCCAGAGTTGGGCCGGGAGTCGGCCTTACTCGTTAACGAAAGATTTCCCATAGTTGCCCCAATGGTTGGTTCGTGTTTGAGCCATTGCTGGGCCAACAGTCGGTCCCACGTTGTCTGCCAACGTTGGCTGTTTATGTTTGGCCGACCTAAGTATCTTATAAATATAAAAGGTGGCCCAACTTTGGCTGTCGATCTACGGCGGGCCAAAGTCGGTCCGACTTTGGGCCAACGCACCTGCTCTGGTTGCCGACTTGAATTCGCACCTGGGTCATTTGGGACAGGAAATGTTGTCAGGAATTATAATTTTTATTTCAGTACAGCGAATTTCATTTTGAAAAAGTAGAATTTTAATGATTGTGACAAAGAATTCCCGTAAAGAATTATAATGTTCACGTAGGAACAAAGATTTTCGAAAGAATTATAGTTTTGACTTTGGTACATGAAATTTCCCCCAAGAATTGTAATTTTTACTTTTGGAAATGGAATTTTCGTAAAGAATTATAATTTTCTTTCTATGCTCATTTTAGTTCAGGAAATTTTTTCAAGTATTATAATTTTTACTTTGGGAAAGTGAATTTCAGTCAAGAAATATAATGTTAAGAATTGTGACAGAGAATTGCCGTAACTATTATTATTTTAACTTTGGTCCAGGGAATTTCTTAAAGAATTACAGTTTTTACTCTGTTACATGAAATTTCTCCATAGAATGAAAATTTTTACTTTTGGACGGGCAATTTGCGAACAGGATTACCACTCTGAGATAGAACTATACATTTCCGTAAAGAATTATAATTTTGATATTAGGACAGGAACTTTCAGTAATGAAATATAATTTTGACGATTGGGATAGGACATACCCGTAAAGAACTGTAATTTTGACTTTGGAACAGGGAATTTCGTAAAGAATTATAGTTTGGACTATAGTTTTAGACAATTCCCCAAGAAATAAAAATTTTATACTTATGGTCAGAGAATTTGCGGAAAGAATTATAACTCTGAGATAGAACTGGGATTTTACCTAAAGAATAATATTTTTCATTCTAGTTATAGGGCATTGCCGTAAAGAATTGTAATTTTGACTTTGGAAGAATTAATTTCGTAAATAATTGTAGTTTGGACTTTGTTATAGGCAATTTCACCAATGAATTAGAATGCTATACTTTTTGACAAGGAGAACATTTCCATAACCAATTATAATTTAGAATTTGAGACAGGGAATTTTTGTAAAAAATTATAATTTTTAATAATGGATTTAATCTTTTCACGATAATTTATCATAATAAACGAAGGTTTTTCGTGTTTCAATCGTGTGCAAAACTGCGAATCTTGACATCGATTCGTGAGCGTTGCAGTTCACTTCTTCAGGTCTAACCTGATACAGAGGTTTCCGGTTATGTTGTTTTTATATATACACTCTACGTTGCCTATCATTGTTTGACTTGGGACTGAGAATTTTTTTAATGTTTCGGGTATTATAATGATTTACAAAATTCTCTGTTTCAAATCAGAATTGTAATATTTGTCATTCTTGTTGCCAATAATTATCTAATATTCAAACTCAAAATTATAATTATTTTCCGCAACTTCCTGTGCCGAATGAGAAATCCTTGAAATTGTTTAAAATGTTTTAAAATCTCTTTAAAGCTTGGTCTACAATCGCCGCAAATAGCTCGTTGCGGCGCCGCAAGACTCAGCGATGCGATCCCAGTGGGCACAAAATTTGACGACGTCTTTACGACATCGTTATGACGTATTTGCGACAACTTTACGACATCCTATGTCCACGTCGTTTCGGTGTCTTTGCGATAGCGTAAAGACATCGTCAGATCACACGACTCATTCACGATATCATAAAGACACCTTAACGACATGGACATAGGATGTCATAAAGTTGCCGTAAAGATGTAGTAACGATGTCGTAAAAACGTCGCCAAATTTTGTACCCAATGGGATGCGACATCGTAACCCCAGGAATAGACGTCTACAGTGGTCGCTAGTTGCGCTGTTGCGGCAGCCAATCAGAGCTTACTTTCAAATAAACTGTTTTCTCTTCGCGCTTTGACAGTCAAATATTTGTCGCCTCTACAATGGATCCATCTGACCCGCAATTTGCTCTTTTGCAGTTTTTTTCCTTAATTTTAAATGCTTTCAAATTTTTCTCACATAACACACCAAACCAACAAACCAATCCAGATAAATGCAAAACAAAACCACTTAAACGCAGTGTCGATAATGCCACAAATGTTTGGTTGTATGAGGTTATGTAATCAAAAGCTCTGATTGGTCCTTTGACACCTCTGACATTCGACGCGAGATCACGCGAGACGGTTGCGGCGCGAAAAGTTGAGTTGAACCAACTTTTCGCTCTCGGTTACTCTCGGCGCGGCGCTTGCTCGCGGTGCCACAATGGGCTGTTTGCGACGATTGTAGACCAGACTTAAAGCTTTAAAACTCTTTTTAAATGAGCCTAACTTTTTGAACTTATTTATATCGACTAGTAAAAATTAACCATTGTTCTTGAATTTAAAATTCCCATACAGCTCTTCTGTATTGGTATTTCATCGAATTCCACCTTATAAATTTATAATCTACAATGATAGCATGCAATTCATCTGACCCGATCGCATCAGGCCCACCGCCGCGCCGTGCTCATCTTCACGGATCGCTGGCCGCTCCCGATTAGCAAAATCGTATCAACATCAATCGCACCGACGACCACCAAGATTTTCAAACTGTAACAGAACTGTGGAAAGCCAATTGGGATCCAGCTCTTAAGTAATGAGTTTGGGTAGTTCTAGGATTCTTTAAGCTTTAATCCTCATTACTTTGACTTGAGTGCTGAAGAGAGGCAAGCTCCACGGTGGCCAGTATTGCTACTGACCGTGAAAACCGGGAATTAGCCTTCTTAGTTTAAGGAAACCTTTGAGCCCAAGTAAAAAGTCGAGAATTTGTTTAATATATTTTTTATTTATTTTGTGCTAAATATCCTAACTATCAAAGTTCCTTTCAGATCTAATCGCTGAAAGTTTCTTTATCAGGGTTGCCGCAGATCAGCGAATTCTGAAAAGTTAAAATTATTTTGTTCAAAACTGGTCAGGATTTTCGATAAACTAAAGATGAAGTTTAGAGTTCTTTCAAAAATTACGTGAGGTTTTTTTTAATTCTCCTCTACTCACATGTTAGATACCC
>NC_046661.1:53834809-53836523 GCF_010883055.1 Belonocnema kinseyi | reverse complement strand
CCTCCCAACACACAAACGCAGATACAAAATCCAACTAAACTTGTATATGTTAAAGAAATTTGATTTGGAACGGAAAATATATTAAATAATAATACGTCTTTAAAACGTATAAATTAAAACAACAAAATTATTCTTTTTTGTTGAGAATTTATCTGGTGTTTAAAAATATAATTATTTTATTGAAAATTCAACAAGTTTGTTAGAAAGTCATTCTTTTTGGTAAAAATTTGGATTATTTTTTTTTAAATTAACTTTTTGTTGAAAATTCATATTTTTGGTTTAAAAAATCAGCTTTTTGTACAAAAATAATCTGTTTTGGATGATAATTCAACTTTTTTGTTGAAAATTCGTCTTTTGTGATAGAAAATTAATCTTTGGTTGAAAATTTATCTTTTTGGTCGAAAATGCAACTATTTTTGGGTGACAAAATATATTTTTGGTTGAAAAATCATTAATTTTTTTAAAGAAGTTAAACATTTTGTGTATATTATATATTTAGTAGAAAATATATATTTTTAGTTGAAAATTCAACTATTTGGTGAAAATGTCTTTTTTCTTATAAAAATAAATTCTTTAACTTGACATTTATCTTTTCTATTTGAAACTTCGTACTCTCTAAATCTGAATCAGTGAAATTTTACTGATTCAAATAGCTAGAAATGGGATACTGACAATCCGTGAAAGGTTGCTTGTTGAATGAGTGAAATAATCTAACTGCTACTATTTCAATCAGTAAATTTTTCACTGATTCATATTTAGAGTATATAGTTTGTTGAAAATTCATCTTCCTCGGTGGAAAAGTAATCTTATTGGTTGGAAAGACATCTTTTTGATTGAAAATTCAACCATTTTGTTAAAAATTCATCTATTTTATTGAAAATACAGCATCTCCGAATCTTAAAGTGATAACTGTTATATTTTTGATTAAAAATGGATATTTTTTTGTTGAAAATTCAAGTTTTTTTTTTAATTCATTTATTTTGTAGGAAATTTTTATTTTGTTGCTATGGAAATTAATCTTCATTGTTCAAATTAATTCCTTTTGGTAAAAACTTGAAAGATTTTGTTAGAACTTAAACTATTTTGTTAAAAATCTAATCATTTTGTTCAAAATTCATATCTGGTTGAAAATCGAACTATTTATCTTACAATTTAACTGTAAAGTTGAAAATGTAACGTTTTTGTTTGAAGTTTAATCTTTTTTGTTTAAAAATTCATCTTTGTTGTAGGTAGAAAATTCAAGCATTTCGTAAAAAATGCAACTACTTTGTTGAAGATTTAGTTATGTCGTTAAAAGTTGAAGGATTTGATTAAAAAGTAATCTTTTTTAGTCGAACAGTATCAAACTATTTTGTTAAGCATTGGCCCATTGGGACAGAAAATTCGCCTTTTTGGATTAAAAATTCATCTTTTTTTTGTTGAAACTTCTACTGTTCTCTAAAAAATTCAGTGTTTTAGTTGATAACGGAAATATTTTTGGTAGTAGTTTAATTTTTTTATCTTAATATTTGATGATTTTGTTGAAAATTAAAATTTAGGATATTTAAATAGGGAAACAATCCACTGTAAAATCCTTTTTTAACGTCCAATAATCAAATTGATGAAAAGAATTCCTGAAAATAAAATCAAGAATCTAATGACCAAATTTTGACAACCACCAAAAATTGTTTCCATTGGAATCTGAAAAAAGGAACACTTCTCTCCCCTCCTTTCC
>NC_046661.1:53830696-53834709 GCF_010883055.1 Belonocnema kinseyi | reverse complement strand
TATTTTGAGGAACTTCCGAAAACGCACTTTTCTGAAGGATTAAAAAAACTTGAAAAGCGATTGACCAAGTGTGTAGAGCTCCAAGGAGATTATGTTGAAAAAAAAAAAAAATATTTACCCAAAAAAAATTGTTTTTATACTTCATTCTAAGGACTTATTGAACTACCCTCGTATGTTAGTGATTTACCATTTAAAAATACTTTTCCAATCATTTTCTGTGAATACTAAAGACAAAATATGATTTATATGGTCGTACAAAAATCCTGGTAAAACGGAACATATCTTAGATTTGAATTTGAATGACAAGCAAAATATGATTCTTAAAGTTTATGGTCGAAAACCAATTAACAATATTATTAATGGAATGTAAAAAACCCCGGAGAAAAAGTTGACTAGTACTAAGTTTAAACTTACCATGTGAATACTCTCGCTTATAAATATATAATGGATATAATGTATTTCTAATTGAATTGAACTAAATTTACATTTGAAACCATTTTATTTAATAATCAGTAAAAAATAAAATTTCCTTAATTGCTCTCTTTCATCATTATATCCTTTTAAGTCTTTTAAGCAAAAACGTTAAAACATTGATGATTTACATCTTGGACGATTTATAAAATTATCATTTATATTTGTTCCTCTGAAAATTATTTTTTTTCTCAACAAGTTGAATTATTGAATAAACTATTTTTAATGTTCTTTACATATTTTTATGCTATATGTTCACGAATAACAATTTAATTCAACTTCAATAACATTTTTCTCATTATATTCAATAGTGTAAGTACTCGCTGGAGATATTAGGAACTAACCAACTTAGGATGCTAAGGGATCGCCATTTTGTTTTCAGATGCACAGGGCTGACTAAAACACATTCAGATGTTAAAATCGCCCGAGCGCATGCGCATTATAATTTCACAACTATATTTGTCGGTTCTATATTTTCGATATTACAATTGCAGAGTAATACAATTTTGGAACATTTAAAAGGATCCAAATTAGCTATCCTTAATTAAAATTGAATAACGATTTCTGTCTGTATACACGAGGGAAGTATGCTTTTAAATTGCAGGTTCTATCATTATATTGACATGAACACATTTGAAATATACATATATACCTCAACTTGACTGCATGTATCATCTGATCGACATTTTACACCCTTTATAGGTTTTATCGTTCATGCAAGAACATTAAACATTAAACATTAAACAAAACATTAAACAAAAACATTAAACATTAAACATCTAGATTTTTGTCCTATAGTTAAACATAAAATATGTTAACCCTGAAAACCTGGATGTTACGTTTGAACATCCATTTTTCTCCGTGTACCTACTGACCGCCAGAGGGTCTTCCGTAAGTCTGGGAGTCACCTGACATTTGACTATACCCAAACAATTACGAAACAGATAGGTGCGACAACTACACGGAGAAAAATTGACATTGAAAAGCAGATATTAAAAATCTTGATATTCAACCATAATTTATAGCTGTTACGGCATAATATCTAATATCTTCAGTTCAATATACAAAATATTAAAGGGCAATATCTGTTCATATTGAAAGTATAAAATTAGTCTTAGACTTAGTCTGCATTTTGAGCTTCCGTCGAGTATATTGTGGGTTTTCGGATATCTATTGCACTATAATTTTTTTGGAAAATAGATTAAATGTTTTTGGATACGTCATACTTTTCTCAAGAAAATGAGGACTCAGCTACACTCTACAGGCATTTTTCATATTAGCCTTGAACAGTGTGCTATCTGTTCAACACAAAAATCGCATAATTATGCAAAAAGGCGAATGCTTGAGGATTCGGATTTTAAAAACAGAGGACTACAATATTAACATTCTTTTGCATTTTATAGAAAATGGCATGCTTTACATGCAATTTTTGCGCAATTAAAAAATATTTCTTGAATATCTTAGATTCTGCCCTTTAATATCTTGGATATTGTCAGTTAAAATCTTCTTTTTAATATCTACGGATGCTCTACTTCAGTATCTAGATTTCTGTCCCATAGTTAAATCGCTAAGATATTACCTATTAATATCTAGATAGTCTGTGCTAACATCTATTTTTCTCCGTGAAGTGGGGCTTGTTTTTAATACAAAAGACTAGGGGTGGACCATAACTGTGTTTTTTTTTAATGAAAGACTCTTAATGGTTCTTTTTAAGAAATAATCATTATAAAATTTTAGATATTAGCTTAATTTAAGTAAAAAAAAAAACAACAGCATCTTAGAAGTAAGACTCCTCTTTCTGTATTTGTTTCAAGCTCTTCGGGTCTAGATTCTAAGAATTTCAACGACATTGAGCGATTTTGTGCCAGAATGAAATTGCGTTCAATAATAACAATGTTCCTGTAGTTATCAAGTCCCAGTGATAACGCATGTAATTATAATTATAATTCCAAGTCTTTTATGTTTATCAGGAGCTAGATTTAAACGTGTGTACTGGCTAGCGGATAACATCTACAGCAGGTGGATTTATTCCCATATTCTGGCAAGGCGTAAACTTTGGGAAGTTCTGAACGAGTGCCGAGTCAATTGATGGCTCCTAAAAACTATAAAAATAATATATACTAGTGGCAAAACGAGCATAAGGGTAAATGGAAGATTGAGTATCTGGGTTCAATATTATGCAAGGTGTTAGTCAAGGATGCATTATGTCCTGAAAGCTATTTATTATATTAATGGACAATTGTCAGAGAACGGCTCGCAAAGAATGTTGAGCAAACTGAATGAAATGAAGAACATGGGCCTCAGAATTAACGTAAATAAAACAAAAATTATGGTGTTTGAAGGAAAGGGTGGGAATAAAATGTGCAACATTGTCCTAAATCATGAGAGAATAGAACAGGTTGGTAGATATGCGTATAAACTAGGGTAAGAAGGTTATTGGTAGAGCAGGGTCCATTGTCAGAAGTAAAAATATATTAAGTAAAGCTAAAAGGGCAATACATAAATCTATATTTGTACAGAATTTACTGCACAGTAGCGAGACCTGGACCTGCCAAGAAAAGAATAAGGGTAAAATTAACGCAATTGACACGCAATTTCTGCGCATGATATGCCGCAAAACACTAATGGACAAAGTGAATAATGAGATAATCCTCAAAGAATGTGGCGCAGAGAAGAGACTAGTTGACATATGAGAAAAAAACTTAAGAAACTATAGAAATACAAGAGCTGGCATTTGAATATGCATGGACGTGAAGGAAGATAGACAGGTATGCCAGGACAGGAAAGTGAGGAGACAAATAGTTTGTAAAAAGAGTGTCAATGGAGTGCATGACGCCTGAAACAAAAGACCTTGGATGCTAATCGCCCCGAGTGGGGAGTTTCACATGATGGATTTGTGCGTCTCTTCACTTGATGTGATCGCTAGAGAGATTTATTAGCAGCCTAGGCTGGGACAGTGTGGCGACACGAACATGTTATTTAAATAAATAACATGAAAATTCTAGATGAATCTAAAAATCTATACATCGATACATTTATTGGGGGCAATTCAAGCAGGGAAATTCCACATGAAACTCTTTGCTTTTCCCTTGCGCTAGTTCATATTTTGGCCACATAAACATTATAGATGGCGTCTCGCAGTTCTGCGGTTCCCAATAGTAAGTAACCATTTTTTATAATAATTTGTTATTTAAAAAAAAAATCATAAACGTTTAAGATTGAAAATTAAAGACAAACACTCCAGGTAAAAAATAAAGACATTGTTTTAGAAAAAGTATCATTCTCCTAATTCTTTCATGTTACTTCCTGTTATCTCTTTCGTACCATTAGCGTCCGCTTATACTATTGGACGGAATGTACTTAATCTCTCTCTTTTGAGCGGTGAGGATTTCTATACATTTGCGAAGTGTAGTTTGAAAATAATCCGATAGGTGGCATATGCATTAATCTCTCGCTATCGAAGTGAATCGATGAGCCCTTTAAGATGGGCTTATTGTATAAGAGAGTTACAGACCTTTACTGAACACAACCGTGACCAATGA
>NC_046661.1:53825303-53830596 GCF_010883055.1 Belonocnema kinseyi | reverse complement strand
TCGGGAGTGGTGCTGACTGAAAACAGATGATTTGGAGCGATTCGCGCGCCATATGTTGGTCATTCTAAGGACTTATTGAACTACCCTCGTAGTTTTAATTTCAAGAATTTTTTTGCATGGAAATAACATTTTGTTTACTAAAAAATTAAAAAAGTGATTTAGTCCCATTTCTTTCTATGTAAAAACAGGGAGTAATGGGACAACTAGCGCCGCGCTGGAGATATTAGGAACTAATCAACTTAGGACAGTTGCGTGGTCAAGATAAAATCTGAAATATGGAAAGATGCACAGGGCTGGTTTCAGTTTAACATACAAATATTTTTACCCCTAACATCTCAAAAAGATAGTAGATGTTTGACATGAATATCTGCATGTTAGGCGGTACAATCTTACCTTTTGAACATCTACATTTAAACATCCATTTTTCTCCGCGTAGTTCCTTAGTTAATCCCAGTTAGTCTAAGTAAGTCTCAGTGCGTCACAAGTCACGAGTCATCGCTCCAGCCGGATACATATAATAATATATTCAATAATCAGGATAAATCAAGAACCCAGAAAACAGTTTCTTTGAATCAAAGAAACATTTCCTTGACATACGCGGGTCAAAGAAAACATTCCTTTATCGTGTTTCATGTTCTATACTCAAAGGGAATAATAATATACTACTAATAGTATATAATACTAATCTGCCGTGATTTGAGAAAACACCGTTAACTGCAAAATGAACGAAGCCGAGAAAATTGACGAAAACTGTTTGAATCTTTATTCGTGTGTACAGCGGACTCTAAATTATTTTCTGCAGCTTTTGTTGTTGTTCTTGACTAAGTTGCCTATAAACTTTTCATTTTTGCAACAAAAAAAAATGGTTAAAAAATGTTAATTATCTAAAATTCAGATGACGGTGTTGATTGGGATGCTGAAATTCAGAAAACGCCGTAACGAGCATTTACGGCTCTCTTCGAATCACGGTCCTCAAAAATAGGCCTGCTGCGATTTGAGAAAACGCCGTTCACGGCAAAAGAATTTC
Organism: Belonocnema kinseyi; assembly: GCF_010883055.1. NCBI lineage: Eukaryota > Metazoa > Arthropoda > Insecta > Hymenoptera > Cynipidae > Belonocnema > Belonocnema kinseyi. The sequence continues at coordinate 53,829,569 of NC_046661.1, read as the reverse complement.
GCAGCTCAAAATAAATGCAGTTAGGGTGTTTCTCGAATTACCGACCTTTTTCTCGGGGTTCGGTAATTCTGGGGAACGCCGTAAGTGCGTACGGATTTCTTCGAAATCACGATGGCTCGAGATCACTGCCCGATAATTTATTAAAGTCTGTAACTGCCCGTTGCGGTTTTATTCGAATTTTTCTGTGATTTATTCAACTGCCCATGATTAACCATTTAAACAATTGTTTTTTAATAATCAGGTGCATCCTTTCTTCACAATTCAAATGACATAAAAAACTCATTTTTCGATTTTTTGCAGGTAACGGTATTTTCTGAAAACACGGCAGACATATACAACTAAGATATTATTTTGGTCAAAATATTTGGTAAACTAATAAAAAAGGGGTAAACTAATATATACTACTAATATATTACTAAAAATAGAAAAACTCCTTTTAAGACACGTTCGTTCATTCTTTTAACTATTACTTTTGAAAATTCATATTTTTTGTTAAAAGATTCATCTTATTTAATAGAAATTCCATCTTTGTTGTATTAAAATTGTACTTTTTGTTTGAAAATTATCTTCTTTGTTTGAGGATACATGTATTTTGTTGAAAATTCTTTTTTTTTACAATATGGTTACTGTTGAAGCTTCATCTGTGGTTGAAAATTTAATAAGGTAGTTTCAAACTGTTTTTTTTTTGTATAAAATTAATTGTTTGAACTAAATATGTAACTTTTCCATTTTTGTTTAAATTTATCAAGGATTAAGAAAAAAAGGACCAAAATTCTAATTTTTTCATGTCTTATAAGTTTTTTTATAACAACAAAATTATGTTATGGGTTTTCTTTCAACAACTTAAATAACGAATACTATAAATTTCTTTAAAATTACTACAATCTAAAACTACAGCATCACAATCTAAAATTTAGAATTAAGGCCGTTAGTAGAGGCAGTGTGCAATTAAGTTTTAATGAAGATTGTTATTTATTCTTTAGTAAATAATATTTATTCGTTCAAAATTCGAAAACCAAATTTCTATTGCGTTTTAGGAAGATTTTACATAGTAAATAAACGAAAATCATATGTACAAGTGGTTGAAAACTTTTTTTGGTAATATGCTGATTTAACGCATGTTGAAAGAATCACAATTATTTAATAAAAATGTTTAGAACTGTGATGTTCGATGATTTCGTCTGATTTTACAATAATAAAAAAAAAATCATCCAGTCAGAAATATGATAAAATACGTTGTTTTGTAAGGTCAGTTTATTTTATAGCTATAAAATTTCCGGGAAATTTTCGAATTTGACCGGGTATAATTCGTTCCGCCGTAGAGTGCGCCGGAACATAGCTTGGTCCCATTGCGGCAACACTGCTCTACAGATATCTATTGGAGCTCAAGTTCTAAATGATATCAACTTTTATTTGAGCCCCATTTTTAGTGAACCTCCAGTTTTTTCTGTGTTGTGAAAGTTCTTTTTTTTCACTATATTGCTGTTGTTGAAGCTTCATCTGTAGTTAAAAATGTAATAAGGTAGTTTAAAACTTTTTTTGTATTATATCAAATTAATTTTTTGAACTGAATATGTAACTTTTCCATTTTTGTTTAAAATTGATCTTTTGTACGTGACACTTGATCTGTTCTAGGTACAAAATTCATCTTTTTGGCTCGAAATTTTCTCTTTTATGTTAAAAATAAAACCGTATGATTGAAAATTAACTTTGTTGTTTAAAATTTTACATTTTTATAGGTAATTTGACTTTTGGCTTGAAAGTTGAAACATTTAGATGAATTTTCTTTCTTTCTTGACTTAAAAACATTCATTTGTTAAAAAGTCTTCTTTTTATTGGGAATTTTATAATTTTAGTTTAAAATTTATCTCTTTCATAGAAAATTTTTACTGTTTTATTGAAAATTCATTTTTCTTTAATTGATTTTTTTTCATTGAAGATTTATTTTTCTCACTTCTGGTTGAAATTTGATCATTTTTGATTGAAAATACAACTGTTTCTTTGAAAATTCAAAATTTAATCCATTTTGAGGTTGAAATATCAACTATTCATGTTTTTTTTTTGTATTGATCTTTCTAGGTTAAAATGGAACAATTTGGTCAAAAATTGATCTATTTTGTTGAAGATTTAATTATTTAGCTGAAAATGCAACTCTCTGGTTAAAAATTTTGCTACTTTGATGGAATTCAATTTTTTTTTTAATAACAATTATTGAACTTTTTCATATGTTGTTGATGTGGTGATGGTTTTCGATATAGTAGTCTGGTAGTTTTGTAAAAACTTTATTTAATATCGAGATTTCGCACGGCGATGCCAGGCTTCAGCAGGAATACATTATTGGATGGAACGTCTAACAGAAGAAATAGAATAGATTTTTTTAAATAAAAATTGGATAAGGAAAGACCAATTGTAGAACTGGGAGATATAACATGTATTTTACTTACGTAATATGTACGGGATTCAAAAATTTTGCAGATAAGAGTGTTGACAATTATGAAAAAGCCTGTTCTTGGTGATAGCTCTTTACAAGAAAAGATTGTGGATTCTTTATTTTTACTCTACTACTGGACAGGCAGACGCATTTTATTCAATTATCTAAAACAATCTTGGGCTGCTCTGAACCATCACTACATCGACAATCTACATTTAACCTCGCTAGTCGATAACCTTGACATCTTTTTTTTTGTGCTGGAAACTTGAACTACTTCTCTGAAAATGTAATTGTTTTATTGGAAATTCGTCCTTTGGATTGAAAACTTGAACAGTGGAAAAATCATCTTTTTGTCTGAATTAAATAAAGTTGAAATTTAAAAATTTTAGTTTGAAATATTGTTCTATTCTGTTTATAAGAGCTTATATGTTAAAAATGTTGCGAGAACAAAATGCTGGTCTCTGAGTATTAATGTTTAGCCAGGAAAATAAAAAGTTGGGCAGGGAAAACTCCAGACAATTTTGAAAATTAAGTTTCTCGGCCATCCTGAATTAATTTTAGTCATTGCGTTAATTCCGGAGAAAACTAGAAAGAAGGTTATTATGCAAGTCATGCATTCTTATTGTAATAAATAAATAAGCCAGAAAACTGAAAATATCCAGAATATTAACTAACATATAAATTGTCGTCACATTTAGCTAAAGTTTTAAAACACTTAAAAATTCCTTCTCCCCATTCCATGGTGTCTCTACTATTGGAGAGAAAATCATAGGCATCTGCCTTTGAAACTTAAAAACTGTTTGTGCTTAGCAGGCTGAAAAATGTACAAAAAAGTCAGGATTTTCGGGTACATTTAAGAACAGTCAAGTTTAGAGCATTATTTCTTATACAAGGGGCGATGGGAAAAATTTGAAAAAATTCTTGAATATGAGGAAAACTGTTGTGAACCATTTGCAGTTGAGAAATTTCAAAAATAATAAAAATCGTTGCTTAAAAGTACAAAAATATGCAACTATATTATCTTCAGTTCCATTACAGATATTAAAGCGGTTCCAACTGCAAACTGTAATGGATAGGCTCTGTAATTATTTTCAATCGCCCGGAAGGATGTAATAGTTTTGGTTTTTTTTAGGAAAATCGCGATATTTTAAGATATTCTTTTGGTTGGAAACCAAGTGACAGAAAGCAGGGGGGGGGGGGGCGTTTTGTTTACTGTTGACCGCTGCTCCCCTTCTTCGACCCGTGGCCAGATGCACTCCAAGCATTCATAACAAGGGGTCGAAGAATGGCACCAGCGGTCGGCAATAAAACAAAAAAGCCCCCCCCCCCCGCTTTCTGTCACTTGTTGGACAACAACAAAAAAATGTCTAAAAATATCGCGATTTTCACAAACCAATAATAATTTTTTTACGGCAAAATGATTATTATAGTTTTTTCTTGGAAAAAACCAGTTTAATTAAAAGTTTTAATGAATACGGTTTTTTTCACGGCTTTTTCAAAAATAAGGTTGCTTTTCACGGTTTTTTCATGAGTAAGGTTTCCTTCCACGGCGCTTATAGGAATAAAGTTTTTTCTCATCATTTACCAAAATATATTTTTTTCGTAGCTTTTTACTGAGATGTGTTCCTCTTCACGGTGTTTTAAAACAATTTTTTTTCACAGCGACCTAATAAACAATTTATTTTTCCTGGCGTCCTTGAAAAAGGTTTTTCTTCATAGCATTATTTTGCAGTTTTTTTTTTCATAAGCACCGGCGATAAATTGAACGTATGACCAAAATAAGTTCTCAATCTCTATAAAGGAGATTATATAAATATGCACATTTAAAAAACGTT
>NC_046661.1:53821212-53825203 GCF_010883055.1 Belonocnema kinseyi | reverse complement strand
CTATTGGGAACCGCAGAACTGCGAGACGCCATCTATAATGTTTATGTGGCCAAAATATGAACTAGCGCAAGGGAAAAGCAAAGAGTTTCATGTGGAATTTCCACGGTTTTTTTCACGGATTTTTTAAAAATAAGGTTGCTTTTCACGGTTTTTTCATGAGTAAGGTTTCCTTCCACGGCGCTTATAGGAATAAAGTTTTTTCTCATCATTTACCAAAATATATTTTTTTCGTAGCTTTTTACTGACATGTGTTCCTCTTCACGGTGTTTTAAAACAATTTTTTTCACAGCGACCTAATAAACAATTTATTTTTCACGGCGTCTTTGAAAAAGGTTTTTCTTTATAGCTTTATTTTGCAGTTTTTTTTCATAAGCACCGGCGATAAATTGAACGTATGACCAAAATAAGTTCTCAATCTCTATAAAGGAGATTATATAAATATGCACATTTAAAAAACGTTCAAAAAAAGGTTAAAAAATTCTAAGACTTCTGTCTGGAATTTTGGAATTATAAATAACATGATCCATAGTCTCTTCTATTCTGCCGTAAAAACTAAAAAGCTATATAAGCCCAATCTTCGATTAATCTAGATACACTATTTGGCTAAAACTAATATGCTCTTTCATATTTTGCAATGAAAAATTGATTTTTTAAACAATTTTTATTAGAAAATTGACTTGCGGGTTTTTACCATATTAGTCACTTGCCGACTAGCTGGGACTTATTTCCCTTGGACTTCTGTTCTGTGCCCGAACTATTGTACAAGCGTTTAGAAGACAAAAACATAGGCTGCATTTATTTTCGTTTACGAATTCGCTCCACACACTGTTACTTGTGTAAGGCAAAAAAGACACAACGTATTTCAGATTCCGTTTCATTTACATTCTGATGACCTGTTAGACGGCTTTTACAGGCTTAGCGTCCCGCAAAGTGCTTTGTGTATCATTTTCACTTTTATTTCTCAACATTTTTGACTTTCCTCATTTTGAAATAGTCCTTTTTCAATCAATATTAGTAACTAGTCGTTTTTATTAACACAGACAGATGCAGCTTGCTCTTGCGAATCCAGTGATATCAAAAGCTCATTTTTTATAAGAATGTCACTTATGTATCTTTTTCGTTTGGCGGCAGGATTGCTATTCGCAGCTTTTAGCATGAGTGTCGCGCTGAGCAGAATAGATAATCTGCGTGGTAAGCCTTTAAAACAACTGGACTCTCAATTAAAATCGGGTAAATCGAAATCACCACGAAACGCCAGGTTACGTTGTAATCGGGTATAACGCCGTATTTTTGTACGCTAGCCTGGCTGCTGGCCTGCATCAGTCGATAATCGTTTTAACAACGCCCCGCTTATAATGCGATCGCATCGCGACACAGTTGAGTGGATACCAGTGCATTTTGGACATCGTAGCGCGACTCGGCATTCCCCGCGATTTCGGTAGCTGACATTTTATCGCTTGAATTTTGGTTAAATAACACCCGGGATAGTTTCGGAAACGTGGGTGGATTCAGTCCTATAGGTACGAAGAGAAGGTACTCGCGCATTGGTTGCCTCTGATGCTGATACTCATGGTGGATGGTGAAGAGGAGGGTAATGTCAATTATCGGATTCAATATCACTGCTCTCGGTAAGCCAGTACAAATACCCCTATGGCACGGTAATAACAACATAGGCGCATTCGAATCCGATCCCGATGCAATCCCATACATCAGGGCTACAGTTGCGTTGCTGCTGCCGGCTTGATATGCCTGCCGAATTGCCAGCATTCAACCCAAAATAATCGCTGTTCGGATCACGAAGCTTTACAAGAAGACTTGAGTTTATTTCCAATCTCCGGAAGCATCAGAAACAGTGTTAAAATTTTTTTGAATTTTTTCCAGACCGACAGTATATCTAGCATTTAAAGTTTTTTTATGTAATCTTCAAATTCATTAATTCACAATGTCTCTTGATTTTTCTTTCTGTTTGATAGTTTATTAGTATACACTGTAAAAAGTTTTATGTTATGTTACCACAAAGATCATAGGACATAAAAACACCAGTGATTACTGTGGGAAATTTACCAAAATTAGTTAGAAATAACACGATAGTCTAAAATCGCTCACAGGTGGTAAAAAGCAGTTTTGGAAGAATGGAATTTTACATTCGCCTTGTGAAATTCCAGTGACGTGGACTCGTGGAAGTTCAAGAAATTTTTATTTTAAGTCTTTAAAATTGAACTGCTAAAAAATATGATATGCCTTTCAATATAAATCTTGAAAATTGAATAAATTTCCAAGTCAAGAATTTTCAATTGTTACTATTTAAAAACGTAGAACTTTAAATCTTAAATTTTTACAATTAAGGGTTTTTAATTTTGAAAATTTAGAATAACAACTTTTGTGATTTTTATGATTTACATGTAAAATTTCATCAATTTGGAAGAAGGAATAGAAATCTCTTGAGTTTTAATCTTCAAAATCATACAAATTAAAATTTAAAGAATTAGAATTTAAATTGGTATATTAAATTAAACTGAATCTTAAACATTGTAGAACTTTACATTGTTACTATTAAAAAATTTTAGAGTTTTTATTCATGAAAGTGAAAATTAGAATTAATGCAAGTTTTATGTTTTACATTTTAAAATTCTGTAATTTTAATATTTATGTTCGAAATTTCTTAGATTGGAAGATTTAGAATTTAAAACTATACGTTTGATTTCCTAATTCACAAAGATTTTAAAATTGGTATTCACACATCTTTCATATACAAAAATTGTTAAATGCAAAACATCAAATTTCTAGATATTCGTATAGTAAATTTTTAAACTAGAAGAGTTTTTAATTTGGACAATTTACAATTCAAATGTTTGCAAATATAAAGTTTCACAATTGAACATTCTGTCAGTTTAGCGATTTTCATTAGAGGAGAGTACCCAAATATGAGATACCAACTCTGTTTGGCGTGATTGTCGGAATTCTATGTACTGAATTTAAAAGTAATATAGGTCATTTTAAATAAAATTTAGTTTGACATAAGAAGCTCAAATAAAAAATTTTATTAAAATTTTTTTTATGCTGAAAATACAATATAAAAAAGTGCTTTTTCCAAACTTGTCAAACTATTCTCATAATATAAGATACCCTAGGAAATAGCTAATAAAATGCAAAATAAAGTATTATTTTTAGTAGTTTTTGCAGTAGTGAGAAACACTTTTGTAACCAATTTCCCCCCGCGCAGCCACAGTGTTATAAAACCACAGGTATCTCATATTATGAGAACCACACCGTGCAACGGTGCACTTACTATACCTGACCTGTACAATGAAAAACTTCAACACTATCGATATTTTCCTACTTAGTTATTCAATCCCTATCACTCCAGACAAACTTTACTGCTAAATAAATATTTAATGAATAATATATAGGGTTTAAAGAATTCCCTTCCAAAACCCTCGACCACCATCGATTTCACAAAAAGTTCGCCTACAATCTTTAGAAGCCCAATGAAAAATGGACTATACCACAAAATTACTCTTTCTTCAAGAGCTACAAGTTAGTGATAGAACCAACAGAGTGGGTCTCTTAGTTTAGCTGATACCCCGCTTTCTCATATTACGAGAATATCTCATATTCGAGTACTCTCCTCTAATAATTTCTTCAATTCGGTTGAATTTTGAATTACAAATGGATTTTGGATTTGGATCTAATCAAATGGATTAAATGTTTATGGATTAAACTTGATGTTCAAACATTTCAAAATAAAATATCCAAAGACGATTTCAAATTGAAATCTTTCCCCATGGTAACAACTTCACATTGAGTATTAATTTTTCGGCAATTTGAAGCTTAAAGGAGCCAAAACTTAATCATTTGATTTTGATTGTGTTTAAAAATGAATTATTTTTTAATTGGGAACGTTAAGAACTAAATCATTTTAAATTGAAATATTCAAGATCAATAAACAAGTTTAAATTGAAGGAATTCAAACTTTTTTTTAATGAAGACT
>NC_046661.1:53803823-53821112 GCF_010883055.1 Belonocnema kinseyi | reverse complement strand
TTAGCGTAGGTGTGAAATAAATGCAAAGATCACTTGTAAATTCACGAGACTGAATATATATATTGATAAATCAGACATAATTTCATGTTTAACAGAACACTATTTTGAACAAAAGTTTGAAACCTCCTTTAAAAACTGCTGGAGAAATTTTGCCGTTATTTGAGGCCTTTCCGCGGTTGAAAATTCACTAGTGAAAAATTGAAAAGCTTTAAGGAAGCAAAAGCAAAATGTCAAACAGGCTTTTCAAACTGTCATTTTCATGTTTAAAAAGAAAAATGAGCGCACACTTGGAAAATTCTTTCTTGAATACCTTAGAACTTTGTACAGATGTAAATATATAATGGAGAAGGAAATCAAGAAAAGGTAAATTAATTAAAAATAGACCAACTTCATATTTTCGTAAAAAACAGAGTACTCTTAAAGAGTGGAAAGAGTACCCTCTAGGTCCTGGAGTGAAAAAAGTACCCTTCATAGGGCATATTTAGTTGGTTTTCTGTAGATGCTGCAAGAATCGGGATAAAAATTATTACTATTATATATAGTATTACAGGTTCTTATGTTTTATCACATATATGGAATTACGCAAATTTGTACAAAAAAAGACAAATATCCCTAGTAGTGAAAGCACAATTTAAAATCGACTTGAAATTTGATAAACTTTGCTGAAGTCAACTGCAAGTGATGCCATTAGTAATGCACACTAAATTCCATGTTAAAGCGTCAATATTTATTCATTTATTTTATTTCAAAACTGAATCTTATATCAATATCAGCAAATAGTTGCTCAAATGCAGCTGGCGAAAATTCTGTTAGCTTCAGCGTTGTCAAAATCTTCAGGAAGACAAGGCCCTGATGTAACGACGGTCACGTCATAGTCTTAATTAAACTCACTGTCAAGAGTGTCGCGCGAAAAAGTTACATTAAAAATCACAACTAGATTTTCATCTTCCTACGTAGAAGACGATTATTGTTTCATTGTGCAACGCTTTGACACCCTTTTGCATGAAAAAGTGAAACCGCGTGTTTTAGTATGTGGACTAAATTATTCTGATTTTTGCAGAACTTAATGAATTCGGCTGTAGTCTAGTAAATTGTATTATAATATAAATAATTTTACACGGAGAAGATTAGAATTCATCATTCAATAAAATGTCGGTACGAATACCAGGCTGGCCGTAGGTCAGGGAAAACCTGCACACCAGGGAAAAATCAGGGACTTTTGTTGGTCAGGAACGGTCAGGTATTTTAGAAGAAAATCTTGCAATAGTTAGGGAATTTCTATAAAAGGCACTTAAAATAGCTGCCAAGGATGTTAGCAATTTTACAAGATTAAGATTCTGTTCTGTGAATATTAATGGTCGAGTAAAGTGAAAAATCAGAGAATGTTGAAAATGAATTTGGATGGCTACCCTGTTATAATATTCTTGATAGTAATTCATTTGCTTCGAATTTCTATTTCTATGTATTTTTTGCATTTGCTTCGTCCTGACGATAAATTCACATTTTTTTTGTTAAAAATTCAATACTGAAATCTTTCTTGTTTGAAAATTTAACTATTTTAAAAATTTTCTCTTTTTATTTCAAGATTCATCTGTTTCAGTGGAAATTTCATCGAAAATTGAACTTCTTGGTTAAAGACTGAACCGCACTTTGTAAAAAAAAATATTCTTTGTTCAATATTTATCATTTCAGTTGAAAATTCATTTCTTTACTGAAAATTTAACTATTACAATTGAATATTGTTAATGTTAGTTGAAAATTAATCTCTTTGCTTAAAAGTTTAACTATTTTGTTAAAAATTGATTTATTAGATTAAAAAAAATAATAATAAAATTCATTTTTTGAACTGAAAATGTAACTTTTCCATTTTCGGTTGATTATTTACGTTTTCGAGTAGAAAATTCGTTTTTTTTTTCGTAAAGAACTAATCTTCTTGATTTTAAATTTCATCTTTTTGGTTAAAACTGCAACTTTTTGGTTGAAGACTAACTTTTCTTATGAAAATTCATATTTGGCTTGTAAGCGCATTTGGAATTTAACTGTTCCATTTTTTATTCGAAATTGATCTTTTGTAGTTAAAAATTCCATTATTTGATTGAAATTTCTTATTTGAAAGTAGAAAATCCATGTATTTCTTTAAAAATTCAAATATTTCGTAAAATATTAAACTTTTCGGTTGAAAATTCAAGCATTTTGTTAAAGATTAGTCCTTTTTACGAAACTAGTGTTTTTTTAACATTCATTGAAGTATATTTTCTTCAGATAATTTTTTTTGGTTGAATCTAGGAAATATTTTATTGTCCGTATTCTTATGAATTATATTGACTTTCAGTCAATTATGCTGAATTCTGCTCAATTTTGTGACTCAGAAATACATTTTTCTCGTTCTCGAATCGCGTTATATACGAAGCATCGTGGTATAAAAGCATCAGATCGGTAATTTAAAGACCTGAGTTCGAATCTCAGCGAAGCTGAAAATTTTTCCACCGCTAAGAATAAAATAGTTATGGAAGAAATATTGATACAATACCAGTAGACAAAAAAAACTAGCATCGAGTATAATCTTGTCAGCATATAACATCATTAAAATTATTTTTTTCTGAAAAAGAGAGACTCGTCGATTTCTTTAAATTATTTAAATAAATGCAGCTTTTAGTTCAGAGTTGAAGTCACTTGAATTCTCTTTTAATTTAGATAAATTTCTTGAAACGCACTTGACCTTATCTCTGTATCTAAACAATCTTTTCTAATGTCAATTTTTCATTTGCGCACTTGATTAAATTTTGAATAGCATAATTCCGTATAATAACCAGTGGTTTGACTAATTAAATTAATAACTTCATTGAATTCATTAAGAAATTATTTGCTTTTTAATTAATTAATCAATCAGAGTGTTGAAGAGTCAGAACAATCATGGAAACTTCAGAAAAAAACGGAGAATTGTATTTTATGTCCGAAATTGATAGAAAATGTCGAAAATTGATTCAAGAAGTTGTGACTTTGTTTTTGTTTCTTAGGTGTCAATGCAACAATCATTAAAAAGTGGCAGATTTTTCGAGTCAGGGGAAATAATAAGAACTTAGGGAAGATTAAGGAATTCTAAATCTGCCTCTAGCAAACAGCTTGCCAGATTTGAATAATGAGCCAGTACATGTTAGGAATATAAGAATCTGCAAGTTGTCATATTGAACTTTATATTAATTACATATTAATGAAAAGTTATTATCAATGTAATTTAATTTTTCAGAGCTGTTGTTGAGGTTCTCCTGGCGGCGGGGGTGTACGTCAACACCAGAACTTCCGCCGGTACAGCCATGCATGAAGCTGCCCTCTGCGGAAAAATGGAAGTCGTACGAACGCTTTTGGATCGAGGGGTGGATCTTGGTATTAGAGATTCTCGACAAAACACAGTTTTGGATCTACTAGGTCAATTTCCACCACATGTTACACAGGACATCACGTCTGTAATAAAAAGTAAGATATTGAAATATTTTATTTGATCGTACTCTTCAAGTTTGTGCTTCGGACGAAATAGAGAAAATCGGGAAATTAATTGTGAATTTTGGTCACCGGGGAAAAAGCGAGAATTTCTTTGAGTTTCCGGGATTTTCTCTTGATTGTACAAATACTACAGTACTAATAGGCACGGAGTTAAGACGTGGAACACATAAAAGAAATGTTTATAAAAAATGAATTAAAGAATTACAATTATTTTTACTTAAAATAAGAAAGTAAAGAATTATAATTTAGAGTGTGGGACAGGCAAGTTCAGCAAAGAAATATAATTTTTTGTTTGGAACAGGAAATTTTTGACATATTATCGGAATTTATTTAAAGAATTTTAATTCTGATTTAAAAGAAGGGAAATTATAATAAATTCCTTAATCCATTTCAGATTTCATCTCGATTTTAAACTTCCCTCTTTAAAATTTGGAAAAAAGAGTGTTACTATATTTATGGTTTATAATACAAAAGATTTCTAAATAAAAAAACCTGTAACATGGACTTTGTGACATTAATTTAATTTTGGCTTGATATAGAAAATTTTCTAAAAGAATTATAATTCTGACTTTGAACCGGAAATAAATGAATTATATATAAAAAATATTCCCGTAAGTAATTATAAGTTTGACTTTGGAACAGGAAGTTTCTTAAAAAATTAGAATTATTTCTTGGAACAAGTAATTTTTTAAATGGAATAGGAAATTTTTCAATTAATTTAAATTCTACTTTATAAAAAAGGAATTTACTAAAACAATCCGTGTTCCAAGTCTGAATTCATCAGATTTTTAAAATTAATGAAGGTAAACCGACCATTATTGGGACAAGAATAAATATCGTTGAGTATCTTTTATATTCCAGAATAAATTATAAAAGTAAAAATTTTCTATTATTTTTGAAGTTCTTTTGAATTTTTTGCCACTATGTATTTTTGTCCTGACAAGTTATACGTTTAGTAAAAAATAACAAAAAATACTCCTCAAAATCTGTGAATAAACTGCTACAAAATTCGCCAGTTTTTGTATTTCAAGCCTTTCCGCATAACTTTTACAGCATTGTATTATTGACAGTTCCTACACTAATAGAAAAAGTATTGTTTTCGCACATTTTTAATACGTTTAAGAATAAAATTCATAACTTCTTCAGCGATTTTATTCAATAAGTTATGAATATTTTAATGTCCCGCATTTGCACAAATTCTTGACAAAGTTGCCTGAACCGGGACGAGCTGTCGCTGACTGTATCAGTTTCGGATAATTCAACGTGAGTTGCGCATTTGCATTTCCATTACTGAGACGGTCACTTTCGCCATGTTTTTAATTAAATGTCACAGTGTTGTGTGACATAGTAAAAATATTGTTTATAAGGTACACGCTTGCCGGTCAATTGATTATTTATTCTAAGAAAATTGTTCAAAGTAGTTTATTCAAACCTCCAATTCTAACCTCAAATTTTGTCAACTTTTTAAAAATAAATTAAGTAAATTAACTTTTCTGTTGAAAATTTATATTTTCGAGTTTAAAATGTAATTGTTTTGAAGAAAACTCATCTTTTTGACTTGTAAATTCAACAGTTTAGTTGAAAATCTTTTCCTTTCTTGACTGAAAAATCTTTTTTGGATTAACATTTGAAATATTGTCTTGAAAATTCATCTTTTTGGTTCGAAAATGTATCTTTTTAATTATAAATTTCATCTTTCGAAACAAAAATGCGACTGTGGTTGAAAAAATCAACTGTTTAGGTTGAGGCTTCAACAGTTTGATTGAAAGTTCGTTGTTTTTTTTTTCAAAAGTAATTCGACTGCTTCCATTTTGTAATTAAAATCTTTTTTGGTTGAAATATCAACTATTATATTTTTTTAGCAGAATTTATCTTTTTTGGTCAACCGAATACTTCAATTGTCTCACACACTCTTTAATTTTAAAATAAAAAATACTAATTTTCTACCGAAGAAAATGAATTCTTAACAAAAAATTTAATAGTTGATATTTCAACCAGAAAATGTTTTAATTAGAAATTAAGAACAAAGAAAAATGTTTCAACAAAATTGTCAAATTTTCTACCATAATAATATAATTTTCAAATAAATAATTGCATTTTTGCTCCAGAAAGATGAAATTTATAATTAACATGATAAATTTTTTAACTAAAAAGACGCATTTTTAACAAGAAAGTTGAAATAATAATCAAACAAGATTTTTCAGTCAATAAAATTTTCAACCAAATAATACGATTCATAACCCAAAAATAATTGAAATTGTTTGGTTACTTTTTAGATTTATGTATTAACTTGAATTAAGATGAATTCTAAATCAAAATTTACTACAAAACAGTTGAATTTACCAGTAAATCAATAATATTAATGTATAATATTACATTTTAATGCATACTCACTAATTTTATTGAAAAATTAAATTTATAAGTTATTATTAAATTACTTACCTAAGCAGTTGGCAACATTTGGGCTTAGAATTGGAGGTTTCAATGAACTACTTTGAACTACATTTTTAGAATAAATAAGCAATTGAACTGTAATCACAATCCATTCTTGCTTTTTAATGTATTCTGTAATTATAAGTAAATTGCGCCCTTTTATTTTGATAAACTCCATTGAATTTTCCTTGTCCTAGTATTGGCTTCTATGATGTCCTACTTAAGGATTTACCCCAAAACTCTTGTTCCACTGATGGGCGATCAGAATAGCCTAAAATATATTTATTTATATTAATTAACTATAAAATTAATAATGTATTTTTTGTTCTAATCGACCAAATAATGTCTTAGCTACTTATTATAACGGATTTTGTACAAAAAACTCCAATTCACCATTTTAAATCTGTGTTTATGTGGGTTAGCTTTTTCTAACTCAGTACTGAACAGTTTACTTTATTCTAAATCAAAAATGGTTTGAATTTAAACATTCTTTTTTTGCAAATAAAAATTTGTCAACATTTGAAACTTCATTCTTTCAAATTTAAGAAAAAAGTGATTTAACTATATTTCTGAATTATAATAGAAAATTTTTTAAATAACTAGAATTCTCATTCAAATCTTTTGAACTCCTGTGAATTAACCTGCAAAAATTAAAAATTGACCTGGTGAAAATCGTGAAAAGACTTTTAATTTAAAATCATCCGGGCTGCCATCCATTCACTTAAATCACTTTTAGTATCTTTTTGCCAGACACTTTTTAGTCACTTTTTCTAAAGAAATAAAACACCTTAGATTTCTCCATCTTATTTTATCTATGTTGTAATCTATAGTGCGAAAATTCTGTTCAATATTATAATTTATGATTTTTCGGTTTCCTTGTATAGAATTTTGAGTTTTTCAATATTCTATAATGCAAATAATTGTGACATTTTTTTATACCTTCGCATGTTATCAAAGCAATCTCGGATTTAAAATAAATTCTTTTATTAAATTTATGCGGAAAATAAGTTTTAAAAAACATTGAGCATCATTGTAATTAGACATCTACATTTTTAAATATGTGGACTCAACCGACTTCGGCGAAATAAGATGGAATGCCAATTGTTTAGTTTCTAATAGCATTAAGTATACGATTTGTGAGAATATTACGTGTAAAATTTATTATAGCCAATTGTGACCATTGTATTCACTCCCGAATTTATCAATACAACATTTTAGTACTTTTTGGGTAGTATATAAGGGTTTCTATTCACATCATATGCCTCTTTTTGCTCGAACTTTTAGTCACTTTTTAGCTTAAATGACTACTTTTGACAACTTGACAACTTTTCCCACTCGCTGACAGCACTTGAAAGCATCCATCAGGTAAACACTCTTGAGCTGATTTGAACATTTTCTAATTTCGTTCTTTATAAAATGCCGATCCGTGCCGATATGATAGTTTCGTGAATTGTTTTTCTTATACCGCACTGAGTTAATTTGCAACTCTGCATTCGTACGATAAAAAGAAGTGAGCATTTTCTTTACATATACTCTGGGGTCCCGATTTACCGGGCGTTTCGGGGATACCCTCAATGTCCTTTACGGTGCAACACCGCTGACCTTGCAAGCGCCTCTCTCTCTCTCTCTCTCTCTCTCTCTGTCTCGCCCCCTTGGACCATCCTTTCCGGTATATCAGGTTGCGGTAAAGCGGGACCCCAGTGTAAATGATAACCCTCATTTACAGAAAGAGTGCAGATATCAAAAATTATCTTTTCCACATCTTGCCACTTTCGGTGTGCAAAATGCTTACACTAATGAGCAAAATCCTTTCACCCGTGATCTCTAAATGCTCTACATGGTAACTGAGATTATACATTGAAAAAGTGAATAGGGTTTCTCATTGTGTTTTAGGACATCGTTCTTCATCGGGGGTGGAAAGCGATGCTGACAGCGAGAACTTGCCGCCAATTCCGGTCCAGGGTGGCGATTCACTAGGCAGCCCTTACGAAAATGTTCGACCGGGAGACGATATCTCTCCAGTTGAAGGGACGTCGCCCACTCAATGGCAATTTTTCGACAAGCCTCGAAACGATGATCGTCGAGTTTCCGGTACTTCCGCCGCCTCTTTGTAAGTACTTTTCTCATACTTTTCTCTACTTTCTCTAGTATCCTGCTAGCCCCTTCTGCGCTCTCGTGTGCTACTTATCCCGCAGAATTTTGATATTAATGGTTAATTTGAATTTTCCATACTAAATATAATAACCTTCGAAAGTAAGTTTCCTAAAAAAGGAGAACTATTCCTGATTTCTTAGATCACTGGGAACTAATTCTAAGTAAATTAGTCTTTAAAAAAACTGTAAATATCATAATTAATAAACATAATTTTAAAAAAACTGTAAATATCAGGGAATGATTTTGAGAGTTCTTATTTCTTTTAAATTGCAATCTAAAATTGAATAACAATGATTCCGTATTTGTAAAAGTAGCTTTATTTTGCATTATTTGACTATTCTATATTTGGCTGCAAATTGATAGTTTTTAGTAGAAAATTCATTAATTTTGTTAAGAATTATTGTTTTTTTTTGGTAGAAAATTATGTTTTTGGTTACAAATTATTCTTTTTGCTTAAAAATTCTCTCTCTCTCTCTCTCTCTCTCTCTCTCTCTCTCTCTCTCTGTCTCTCTCTTTTTTGTTTGGAATATCATCTACTGCATTTTTCATTCAGACTTCATATTTTTTTAAGTAAAAATTTAGATACTTGGTTGCAAATTAAACTTTTTCTCAAAAATAAATTTTTGTAGCTGCAGGTTCATAATTTTAATTAAAAATGTTCCTCTGTGGTTGAAAATGACTTATTTGGTTTAAAATTAATTTTTTAATTCAATGAAAATTTATTTCTTACGGATAAATCAACTGTTACAGTTGAAACTTTAATTTTTGTGTTGATTTTTTTTATCCAAAAATGTATTATCAAAATTATATTATATTTTTTACTAAATCTTATTTTGTATTATATAGATTTTTCTAATAAATTGTATTAAATATATATATCTGAAAATTCCAGTTCAATATTTCACCGTCGTGGTTGAACATTCATCTCTTTGGTTGAACATTAATTTTTGTGACTTAAATTACAAATTTAACTATTCAATCTTTGGTTGAAAATTTTATTTTTTTATTTAGTTGAAAATTCATGGATTTAGTTGTAAATCTGTCTTTTCAGTCGAAATTATTTCTTTTGGTAGAAAACTCATCCCTTAGATTGAACATTAATTTTCACAGTCTCATTTATGATTGAGAAAGTATTAGAATTGCCCGAAATTTAACACCACTGTTTTTCAACGGATCTCGATGTATCGAGACCCCCTGAATCCGAAAATCAAGTGTTTACGATGGCGTCGGTCTGTCCGTCCGTCCTCCCGGCCGTCCGTAACACGGTAACTCTCGAAAAAATCAATGAATCAAATCCATCTTTGGCACACTTTTTTAGCTTCTAAAAGAAATTAAAATTAAAATTTAAAAATTCTATGTAAGGGTATTTATAGTATTGAGCAGGACGAAC
Organism: Belonocnema kinseyi; assembly: GCF_010883055.1. Lineage (NCBI taxonomy): Eukaryota > Metazoa > Arthropoda > Insecta > Hymenoptera > Cynipidae > Belonocnema > Belonocnema kinseyi. Next base: position 53,811,634 of record NC_046661.1, on the reverse strand, counting down.
AATTTATCCTAATGATTTTTTTTTTTGACACAAAGAAAATTCTCAGAGTTATAGCATTTTCAAAATTTTTTTAATCAACCGAAATTCCAAATCTGAAGCAAAAAACGCACGATATGAAAAAAAGTCAAGAGAAGAAAAACATTGCTTTGTGAAAGCCGTACAAGATTATCATAACAAATTTTTGGATTTTCTTGGAAAATCAAAAATTAAAAATTTGATTGCACAAAAAATAATGAAAAATAAAAAAATCCATTTCGCGGTCAAACTATGTAGGATACGAAAAAATATAAATTTACCAAAATTCTTATCCCAAAAAAGATGTACAATTTCGTTAAGACGCGCACTTTTTGTTTTATTCGTGAAAAATAACATTGAAAATAAAACAAAAATAAAAAAATTTGTGGAAAAACGACGAAAGTTACGAGAAAAAAAAAAGATTCAACAAAACCTGTTTACGAATATCTGTCGTAGTAGACAATTCAGAATATCAAGACGCATAAAAATACTGTTATCTAAAAGAGATCTTTTTGTTAAAGTTTTATTCAAGTATTAAAAAATTTAGAGAATAAATATCCCAGCGCGAAGCGCGAGATTCAACCGTCGCGTGCCCCGGGCGCGCTCAAACTTGCGAGCGAAGCGAGCCACGCGCACTACGCGCGATGAGAATGTGCCCGCGGGGCGGGCATATTTTTTGAATTCAAAATGTAACTATTCAATTTTTAGCTGACGATTTATCCTTTTCAGTTGAAAATTCATGGATTTTTTGTAACATTCGTATTTTCTGGTAGAAATTCATTTTCTTGTTCGAGAACTTATTTTTTTGGTTGAAAATTCCGCCAGTCCAATTAAAGATTCATCATTTTAGTTAAGCCTTATCAATTTTGTAGAAAATTAATCTTTTTCTTTGAAAAATGGTTTTCTTGTTTGAAAATACATATTTTTGTTTAAAAATTTAAGTATTCTAGTTAAATATTGATCGTTTTAGCTCATAATTCAACTATTTAATTGAAAATTCACGTATTTTGTTAAAAAATCGCTTTTTTGGTAGAATATTAATATTTTTGGTTAAAGACTTAACTAATTGGTTAAAAATTCAGATATCTTGTTGCTTTCTCGAGAAAAATTCAAGAAATGCTTTATAATGTTTTTTGTATTATTTAATTAATCAATGGTGCTCATATATTTAGGAATATCTAGTAATATAAACTGTTTTAAAAAATTCAAAATATTTTAATGGCTCTGTACTAGAAAATTTATACATGGAGAAAACTTGAGGTAACTGGAGAAAACCTGGAATTGTCAGGGAATTTTTGTCCTCAATTTGATTAGACATCCTGTGAAACAAAACAGAACATTCGCTCTTAATAAAATGGAATTGTGCTCAGTGCTTTAAATAGAAGTAAATAAATATATTTGTGTGCAGACCCCCCCCCCCCCCCCCCCCCCCCCCCCTCCTCTCTATCTATCTATCTATCTACTTCATTGCACTCGGTGATATTCGCATGTTAGATATCTGAGCGAGGAATACAGAAATCAATCTCGTGTTTAGTCACAGTATCGACATGTTGCTCATAATACCAAACGTTCGTCTCTGAGTAAGAAAATAAGGCAAATTAAACGCTCCTTATGTTTTGCAGAATATTCATATCACGCAAACAAAATCCTAGGCATAAGTACCTATAGGGTGTTTAATTTGTAAACAATTGCTCATATGAAACTTTCAGATTTGTTAATATAAAATTTGATTTTACAAATAATAAAATATAGATGAAATCGAATTATAAACAGAAAAATATGCATCATATCGTTCACTACAGGATTCTACAAAATCTTGGCGAAGTCCACTTTTATAATCATACGAAATATTTGTTCATTTATTATTTTCTAACTATTCAAGAAACGTCAGAGACGTCCGGATTTTTGAAGAATTTAGAGCTATTATAAAGTACTGTACTATGTTTTGTATGAACTCCTAACATTAAATCCAATTCCCATAGTTTGACTGCCGAACGCATAATTATTTCTTATTTCATGATGTGTCTTCTTTTATTTTGAAACTTTTATGAGAGATACGAAAAATTGTTATTACTTATTATTAACTTATTAATAATGATGCGGTTGCCATTTTAGTTTCCCATGTTTCCCTTCAATTTATTTTAAATCACCCAAATATAATAAAAATATAAGCTGTTGTTCTAGAAAACATGGAAATATTGTTTGATCTGCGATTTTCTGAATTTCTAAGAGAAAAACCTATCCAATTACTTTAAATATTACTTTATGTTACATGAAATTGTTTTAAATTTCTGAATGTTTAATTTTGAGCTTGCAACATCTAAACCTCAAATTTTCAATTATGTATTTATAAATTTGTAAAATATTTAAAAACAGTTTAACATTAAACGTATTAAAATTGTTGCGTAGCATGTCACAAGAGCCTAACCCACGTTTTCACGATTGTACGTTTAAAATTTTTTAATTAAAATAAACATGTGAAACTGATTTCAACACAAATTAGTGCGAAATAAAAATCTAACGTTTAATTGGAAAATATTATCAGGTTTCGAGAAAATGTAAAGGGAATTTGTTTTCACTCGCAGGGCTACGTTATTTCGACTTAGGATGGGGATCGAAAAAATAATTTTCAATTTAAAAAAAAGGGTTAATTCAATTTCTACTTATTTAATTGCTGAATCGATTAAAAACTTGTTTGATTACGAAATATTATTAGCATTTAAGAAAATGCGGAAGAGGGGTTTCGCTCGAGGGACACGTTTTTTCTACTTTGCACTGTGATAACAAATTTAATATTTCATTAAAAAAAAAAGCGAGAATTTACATACCGCTCCATAATTTGTCAGCCATCATCATTAGTCCAACTGGGTGCAACTGCACATGCAAACTGGGGCCTCAGCGCAAATTCAGTTAGGCCCTTATGGTATACTTATAACAAAGAATTAAAAAATGAGGTAACATCATTTTTTTATTTTTTACATGTTACCGTTCAATTATTCGATGTTCAAAGCTAGGTATATAGTTTAAATTCTTCAAAATAAAAATAAATTAATAAGGACAAAAAAGAAGAATTTTGAATGTTTCTTATTTTAAATCATTTGATTTTGAAATTTGTTTAGAATCATTCAAATTCGAACGTTTGAAATGTAAAGTTTTTCAATTCACAACAGAGACAAAAGCAGTACATTAATTTTGTTGAATACCAAGAAATTGGAGAAAAATAAAAAGATTCTAATTAAAAATTTTATAATTTCAGAAGATTGAAATTTGAAATGTTTAATTTAGAACATTTTTAAATTTTTAATAAAGCAGTTCTTAATATTTAATTCCAAAAAAATCTGCTTTTTCGGGCTTTAAATAAAAATCTGTTTATTTTGGACGCTTATGTAAAAAATGGTGATTGTTAAATTTTGAGCTTAATTTCGACTAAGATAAATTTTTAATTAATAAATTTTAAATTGCACAATGTTGGATGAATATTAAATGGATATTAACAATATTGAAAACGAAATGAAGATTTAATTAAAATTTTAACGCTTCCTGTTTGTCAGCGTTCAATTTAAAAGATTCAAAATTTTCGAATTTTCATACTTCACTGTTTGGTAATGAAAATGTTTAAGTTTGGAACTAATTTTTCAAATTGCAATGGTTTTTAATGTTTATATATAACTGCTTTAAAATTGTGCAATTTCGAACATCTTACTTTGAAATATTGTATAATTTTGAAGTCCTGTGGACGTTACACTTATTCAAATTAATGCGCTTGCAATTGGTAATCCAACATTATTGAACGTTTGAACTTCACATTCATGGATTCTAAACATATAAATGTGTAATTTTAAAATCTTGGAATGTAGAAGTAATTCAGTGATTTACTTGGACTGCAATATAGATTTGAGTGCATATTTTTAATAAAAATGGTTCATTTTCAACATTTTTAGCTGTGCAATTTTAATGCCCGGGAAATCATTGAACTGTAAAATTACCTGTTCATCTTTTCTTTTTAAGCTTCGTCGAATCCCGCAAATCATCAAACTTTTATTTTATTTGTATAAGATCCGGATTTTTGATCAACCTCTATTGGCAGATAAAGGCATCAGTAGTATGTCGGTAGCGTCGAGAGGGGTTTAATATAGGAGATGTGGGCAAACAAAAGCGTAGATGTGGACTAGCCGAGTGAATGTGTGGGTGGGGGTGTTGTTGGCGGGGGTGGTTTGGACTGGTTTGGACTGCGGCACTCGGCAAGCTGCAAGAAGAGCGGCGGAGGCCTGTGGAATGAGTCGGAGGTGGTGGAGAGAGGCCGCGCGTATAGCCCCAGCGCGTTAAGCACCGCTTGGCTTGGTTTAATTTTCCTGATGTAGGCAGGCGATGGTGGGTCCGACCGCCCCGGCCCCCTTGGCTCCGGATCACGCTTGCAACCCCTTGGTACTCCAACCGCTGTTGCTGGCGGTGCACTCGCTGTTTCAGACTTTCGAACCCAAGCGATGTTTGACGTCGGTTACCCCACCGTTTGCCCTACCAAGTACCGGCCAACGCGAGATGAATCCATCACGTTAAACAATGTAAATGTTAGCCCGTCTCGACATAAAACTAATAACCATCGCACTCCAGCCAACTCACCCCCATCGACCTCTCCACCTCTATTACTTGCTCCTTCCCTCAGCTTCCTTTCATTTCCATTTTTCTCTTTCTCGTCCACCTCATCGTCATCCTTAGTCTACAGCTTGGCCTCATTAAAAAGCCGAGATCCGTTTCTACCTTGGAATCCAACTCTTCTCCCATTACGCTTATGTGCCACGAGTGGTACAATTATCGTCTCGTGTGTAGATTATGTACTGCTATATTCGAAATAAAAGAAACATCTAAAATACCTCAGTAGCAGATTATTTAACTAAATAAGAATCGCCGAAATTTAATTCTACATTCACGAGATGTGTTTAAGCACTTTCCAGACTTGCGTGATGAGCTTTAACCATTGCTTTTCATGCAGCTTTATAGTAGAAATTAGAGGAATGTAATGTGCTTGGCGTTTTGATTGATTGGAGGTTTCAGCGAAGACGAGCAATTCGGGGATTCCACGGACGGAGCAAGGAAATACCTCCAGATGACAGAGGACTCCGACCCCAGCTCCGTCTTCGACAGTGTCTTTATGTCTATGTCCGACACTCTGAACTCTATTAACACCCTTCCAAGTTCTGATCAAACACCCGAAGACAGACCATTAAACTTTACCATCATTACAACACCATCATGCGACACTATACGGTATGACAGTAAACACTCCACTTCTAGCACTAGCACACTACTAACCTGATTTATATGGCTAATTTGGCTAATTTTTTTTCTACTGATCAGTTAATCAAGTTCATTCGATTTAACATCTCCTTATGCATCAATTTAAATATAATGTCAAGATAAAAAGCTAGGATAAAAAAAAATTAAAAATTGGAAACCTTTTTTCAAAAACAATAACTGTTCTGATTACCTCTTTCGAATGAATTAGCCGTATAAAGTTGTGTCATTCCAAAGATTTTGTATGACTTCATTCTCAACCAAAATTCGTATCGACAACGAAAAATGTGCATCTTTCGGTAACAACGATTGTATGGTTTTAGGATCACAACCTGCCTCTAAAACACAATATTGGCAGTCTGCTAACATCTAGCCTGATGCAACAACAAAAATTTGGAATGACCCCTATACAGTTTTGTAGTTCCTAAACTGTTTTTGAACTAATTTTAGTTCGTCGACTGCTTTTTGGAAATCTACTTTGTATACGAAAGCAAGGATAGGATGTGATAATATGACATTGTGTCCTAATTACGAAAACCTTGTTCTGTAAATATGAATATTTCTGTTTGCTTAGGGGTTCTGACAGCGGCCTATATCAAACGCCACCCATTCTACGAGGAACGATGGAGGGTAGCTTCGCATCGGAGGATCTGTCCTTGACATTGCCGCCAGGATACGGGGGTGGTCGGGAGTCAGATCAATTGAGCGTCTCCTCATCGTCAAGCGTCGGTGGACCGAGCCCACGAGATCGACGTTGTTTGCCGAGCGATTCCAATGCTTCAGGGATTTACTTGCCGATGGCACCCCTGTCCAGCTCATCGCACAGTCCCGCCTCCAACAGTAAAGTCTCGGTAAGTTCAGTCCACCCGGAACGACCAGAACTACCTCTGAAATGAAAGCACTCTAAGAAAAGGAACAAGTAGGAACTCGTTCCATGTCCGAAGAAAGAATTTCCAATGATGATATAAGAAACCTCAATTTCTTCGGGTTGTTTGCTATGGCATCTCGTTCTCAATTTAATCTCTCCAATGATGGGATTCACGGTAGTACCCTCGTCGGGAGTATTTCATGATTTGCAATTTCAACTTCTGGGGTTTTATAATTCATGTTTGGATTTTTAAAAGTCTCAAGAACTAGATTTATTAATTTGTTGCTTTCCTTACCAATTCATGTATTGGTAAGTTTATTCATTACAAGTACAGTAAACTCCCACAGAGCACCCGGTTCTCGGGACCGCAGGCCTCAGAAAGCTTCCGCTTGATAAAACCTCTGCGACTTGGTGGGAAAAATCAGTTCAAGGCGCTTACCAAATTTGAAGAAGGAGGCCCTGAGCAAACAAGGCGCTTTGTGAGAATCTACTGTATTTATATCAGGAACTAAAACGTTTAGCTTGGATAGAGGTTGTGACTCTTGATATTGAGAGTCTTATTTTCCTCTTCTAGCCAACACCTCCAAAGAAACCTCCACGTAGGAACCTCTCTGTGTCACCAACACACTTGCAGACTCAGATGTCACTCTCAGCTGACTGCAGCTTAGGACAAAGCAACTATGAGTACTTGTTCCTGGCCCGGAGTGGTGCCCGAAGTCATATTGACCTTGAGCAGCTTCAGGCACGTCGAGAGCAGTTGAGACATGTGACAAGGAGCGTAGACCAATATGTCGACATGAAAGCACGTCTGGACCTCCAGCAATTGGAATCCGGCGTAGAGCCGGTCGCCATCACTTCGATTGTTGAAAACCGACCAATTAAGATGCAGAATCCTAGGAGGAAGCTGCGGCGACATTGCGAACGCGCTTACGAGAATTACGACATGGATAGCAGCCCAACCAACACCGACAAATCACCCTGCAGCGAAAATGGGACACCCCAGGAGCGGATTTTTGTCTCGAATGCTTTTCTAACACTGAAGTCTTCCCAGGAGAGTTTGCTTGACGACAAGCGAGACGGAAACGAAGTGCCGTTGCAGGAAGGTCGTGAAGTGACTGATAAGAGACTGAAACGTGTACAAATGATGATACCGACCAGTCCGACTCATTACGTCCAGCCACCCACTCCTGATCATCCGCCACCCTCCGCTTTGCATGCGGAGAAGTCCATTCATGAGAGAATTCTTCCCTTGAGTCAGGTGAGTGGACATTTTTTTTTGTAAGTTGACGGATCCAGAACAATCAATATTTGATAATCGAAAGTAAAAACATTGTAGAAAGAAGCCTTGTCTTTTTACAAGTTACAAGTTTTTAGTTCAATTTACTGTTCAAAATTGTATTTCAATTTTGATACATATCTTAATGTCCAATTGATATAAAGCTTTGCACATATGCGTATTTCCGATGACAATGCAATATTCTATCAAATTTTAGTTGCCCCCCTCCCCATTCCTTCGTGTCTTCTTTCTCCGAATTTCCATAATATTAGAAAACCCCAACAATATGAGTATCTATGAAAAGATCTTATTGTTAGAGAGTAGAGTTCAAATTCTAGTTTAAACCCCCTCCCCTTTTAT
>NC_046661.1:53796838-53803723 GCF_010883055.1 Belonocnema kinseyi | reverse complement strand
ATTGAGTTCTAATTGAGAAAGTAGACTGCTCGAAAATACATTTATATAGGAGAGTACCCGAATATGAGATACTCTTGCAATATGAGATAGCGGGGTTTCAGCTAAACTAAGAGGCCCACTCTGTTGGTTCTATCACTAATTTGCAGCCCTTGAAGAAAAAGTAATTTCGGGGTAAAGACAATTTTTCATTGTGCTTCTAAAGATTATGAGCGAACATTTCGTGAAATCGGTGGTGGTCGAGTTCTTGGAAGGGAAGTCTTTAAACCCTATTTATAATACATTAAATAAGTACTTAGCAGTAAAGTCTGCCTGGAGGGATAGGGGTTGAATAACTAAGTAGGAAATATCGATAGTGTTCAAATTTTGAATGATACAGGTCAGACGTAGTAAGTGAGATTTATGAGAGATTTTCTGGAGTATCTCATGTTATGAGAATAGTTTAACAAGCTTGGAAGAAGGACTTTTTTGACATTTTTGTATTTTCAGCTAAAAAAAATTTGATGAAATTTTTCATTTAAACACCTTATGGTAGACTAAATTCCCTTTAAAATAACCTACATATCTCACTTTTAAATTCAGGTCTGAGAATTCCGGCAATCACACCAAACAGAGTTGGTATCTCATATTTGGGTACTCTCCTCTATGAGAAAGACATTCAAGTATTTACGTCTTACGCTTTTATTTTGAGCCACATCATTATAATATTATTATTACTTCAAGCCGGCTTTTCATAGGGATTTGTTGTGTTTCTTGTTACTATATTTCAAGAAGTGGCCGTAGGTCAAGGAAAAATAACGAAAATTTATTCTTCAAAGAAAATCATTGATTTTGAACAATTTTGAAAATGAAGTTTTGCGGCGAACATTCTTGTTAATTTTTGAAATTGCTTTGTATTTCAATATCTTTCTGTACAGTTGGTTCCTCCTGACGACATATATTTAGTTACAAATTGTATTATTTGTTATAAAATTCTTCTTTTTAGATGAAATGTAACTAGTTTATTGAAAATTAATATTTTTATACTTAAAAGTTTAGTGCTTTTGGTTTGATTATTCGAATATTTAGTTGAAAATTCTTCTTTGCAGGTTAAAAATTCAACATTTTATTTAGAAATACATATCTCATGGTAGAAATTCATCTTTTATCGTTGAAATAAATTAATGAATCTTAATCTTTTAAATTTAAGTTTGAAATTGTTTTATTCCATTCCTAAAATATTCTATGTTCAAAATATTACAAGATTAAAATGCTGATTTTACAAATAAAAATATTGTGTTTCAACTATCTATTGATGAAGTTTAATACTTTTTTAAAATAACTTATTTCAAATATAGTCAATATTGTGGTTGCAAAAACTGACAATGTATTGGTGTATAAAATTCTAAAGATTTTTTCGAGATAGAATATCCTGAGAATACTGAACATCATCTGGATCTTTTATGACTTTTATTCATTCAAAAACGAGAATCCAGATATCAGTGTATCGCAGTTTTAATATTAATTTGTGATTCAAAGGTCTTATTAACAAAACCATCCATATCCAATTTGAATCTACAAGAATGTACCTGATGTTACAGCCGTTGAGTGTTAATGTAGAATTAAATTTTATTTTCATGATTTCTATCTGACAAGGGGAAGGCCCGAAGGTCGAAATTCAAATCGAGTTCGCGAGAGCATAATTCGAAAGATTATCGAATTTCATCCGACATGTGTCCAGCTTTTTTGTAAGTGCAGCCCAGATTTAAAAAAATTAGTTTTTGAAAATCGCAGCTAACTTCACTGATTTAATAGTATCAGTCACGCGACACGTCTCTCATATAGCCTCGCTGGCCTGGTGATAGCATCTCTCATTGCGACTCCGCTGCAGTGGGGTTTGAATCTTTTAGCTCGAAATTTGTTTTATACAAAATACAAAATTAGAATAATCACTAATATAAATTAATTATTTGCTATTAATTATTCATCATTATTCATTATTATTTGACAGAATTTCATATAATATATTATATACATATATACACACGTACCCCAGAATTGCTCACCTCCAAATAGTCCGTTTTCACGCTTAAATGTTTCTGCGCGTCCCGCCGCACAGTGCGGCGAATTAGAAAATTGAGGTTCATAATGATCCAGAGCCTACAATTTTCATCCGCTTCCTTCTTTTTTTTTTTAAATTAAAGTTAATTAAATTCTGAAGAGGTACGTCGAAGGTGACTTTGCTAAAAGGGCTCTGTTTGTTCGTTATTCAAGTTGCGAAATGCACAAAAAAACCATAATTTTTTATATTTGAGCTGCTGGCTCTGTAGCATTCATTGATTTTACCTCAAAAAGGTGAAACCCTGATAGATTTACAATCGATTAACGGATCCTAATAACTTAGATGAAGCTCGTGCAATCTGTTCAATAAATAAGCGCCTCTGTATATATAAAATGCATTTTTTCTGCGCAATCATTAGGTTTGCCTTAAAAAATGAAAATTCCATGACAGAAATGGACAATCAAAATATTTACCATTGTTATAAACAATACTGATTAAGAAATGCATGAAAGGGTCACTCTTTGATAAAAAAATCCATTTTTTTTGTTTGCATAGACGCTTTCAAATAGGAAAAATCTCTTTCTTGATGAAATGTTGATTATATCATAAAAAACGAAACTCCTACGACTCAAGGGTCGTAAATAATGAAAGTCGGGAAAACACAAAAATCCAATGGATACCTACGTGAACTTTTCAATGTCCTTCCAAAAAAACATCGTAAGCAATTGAACGTTGAGTGACGAGATAAATGTGAGAACCGGAACAAGTGAAAAACGAAACAACTGAAAATCTAGAAACACAATCGATTTGAGTCGTAGGAGTTTCATTTTTTATGATATAATCAGCATTTCATCAAGAAAGAGATTTTTCCTATTTGAAAGCGCCTATTAAACGCATTTCTTAAGCAGAATTGTTAATAAAAATGAAAAATATTGTTAAACGTCAGTTTCCTCCATTAGAATATTAATTTAGGGATAAAATAAACAATTATGTAACAAAAAAAATGGATTTTTTCTATCAAAGAGTGACCGTTTAACGCATTTGTTAATCAATATTGTTTATAACAATGGTACATATTTTGATTGTCTATTTTTGTCATGGAAATTCCATTTTTTAAGGCAAACCTAATGATTGCGCAGAAAAAATGCATTTTATATATACAGAGGCACTTATTTATTAAATTTGTTTATGGAATTTGTTTTTGTTTATAACAATCAAAAAAATTACACTAGTGTTTGATTTCAACGAAACATTAATTCCACTCGATTTCGCGGGGAAAACGTGATAAAAAGAACTTTCAGGCTTCAATGTTCAACAATAATCGATTTTGTTTATAAATCTGTTTATAACAATTGAACAGATCGCACGGACTTTATCTAATTTATTAGGATTCATTAATATATTGTAAATCTATCAGTTTTTCACCTTTTTGAGGTAAAATCAATGAATGCTACAGAGCAGGCAGCTCAAATATGAAAAATTATGGTTTTTTGGCATTTTGCTACTTGAATAACAATCAAACAGAGCCTTTTTAGCAAAATCGCCCTCGACAGACCTCTTCAGAATTTAATTAGCTTTAATTTTTAAAAAATGGAAGCGGATGGAAATTGTAGGCTCTGGATCATTTTGAGCCCCAATTTTCTAATTCGCCGCACTGTGCGCCGTGCGACACGAACTGTGGTGCGTCGCTCGCAGTGACCTCGAATAGCCAGGGCGGAATATACATCGGCGAGAAAATTCGAGTCCTCTGGCTTTGACGTTGAATAAGGATGTGAAGAAAAAATGGTAGGTTAATGAAAGAGGTATCATTTTAAAGGTGCAAATGTTGTACGTTAATGAGCCAAAAAGTAATATTCCAAAAAATTATTTGTGGCTTACAGATCTGAAAGTCTGATGAAAAGTAAGGAAATTTGATAGCTTTTAAAAACAGTGAACTTTGAAGCATAGTTTTTTATAAAAAAAATAATAGGACAAATCTGAAAAAATCATGATGGTACATTAAACATTTATGACCAGATTGCCGTCGAAAAATTTGCCAAATATAAATAACTTTTCGTTTTTTGTGAATAAATATGCGACCGCACTATCTTCAGTTCTAATGAAGATAATGAAGTGATTTAAATTGGAGGTAGTTAGTTGAACTATCTGTACTAATTTACAATTTGACGAAAGTATGTGCTTCTTGTTGTCTTCGTTCAAACCGCAATATTTGAAGTCAGTTTTTTATATAGGAAAGCTAGTGCGTGAGCCCAGCGTGGTGCCGTTTTTTAAGGGGATCAACCTCGGGTTTCCTTAACCCGACCTACCCAATTTGTGACTCCGAGCCTCACTCTGGCCTTCAAACCCTTTCCCCGTGTTGAGGAAAACCGAGGCCGATCCTCTGAAAAAACGGCACCACGCTGGGCTCTCTCACTTGCTTTCCTATATAAAAAACTGACTTTAAATATCGAGATTTGTACGAAGATAACAAGAAGCACATACTTTCTTCAAATTGTAAATTATTATAAATCGTTCAACTAACTCCCTCCAATTTAAATCACTTCATTATTTTCATTAGAACTAAAGATAGTACGCTCGCATATTTATTCACAAAAAACGAACAATTATTCATATTTTGCAAATTTTTCGACGGCAATCTGTTCAGAAATGTGGACCACCATGATTTTTTTCAGATTTTTCCTATTATTTTTTTTTATAAAAAACTATGCTTCAAAGTTCACTGTTTTTAAAAGCTATTAAATTTGTTTACTTTTTATCAGATTTTCAAATCCGTAAGCTACAAATAATTTTTTGGAATATTAGTTTTCGGCTCATTAACGTACAACATTTGTACCTTTAAAATGATACCTCTTTTATTAACCTACCATTTTTTCTTCACATACTTATTCAATGTCAAAGCCAGAGGATTCGAATTTTCTCATTTTAATTGCCCCTACAAATTGTCCGCCTGACCCTCGAGGCTGGACTATTTGTGGGGTACGAGTGTATAATAATAATTCTATATAATATTTCATCAACAAGATTGAAAGAATTAATCACACATTTCAAATCTGATATTATATGTTATTATATAATATATGAAATACATACTATTTTTACCTTTAATTACGAAGCAAATAGTTTGGATTGATAGGGTAGGTGGGGCGCAACGGAACAGGCGGGTAAAACAGAACGCTACTATATCTGAAAAAATATTCACACTTCAAGTTTGATATTAATTTATTAAATAAAAATAAGTCTAATAAGTTGAGGTAAGCGAAAAAAAAATTGATATTTCATGTAAATTGTATCAGAAAGTAAGTGCAAATTTTTAGTACTTCAGAATTCAGGAATGGTGTGATTTTCGAGAGAAAATAATGTACTAATAATGTTCTTATCCCATTTTCCCTTACAAGAATTTCAAAAAATGATGTTCAAATTTTCTGTTCTTGGCATTAGATTTAACTATAAATTATTTATAAAAGAAAATTAGGGATGCAAATAAAATTGTCATTGGGGGCGAGATGCAACAAGCTGAATGGGGCGGAATGGAACACCGGAACATCCGCGAATTTAACCTGTCGCAGTTACTGTCAGTCACTGTCAGTGTAGCCTGTCCTCGTCGGATAGTAGCGAGATATTTGTAACAAATAAAAAGTGATAAAGTACATGATTTAAGTTATTAAAATGCGAAATTATAAAAGGAAGATTGTTACTACTATCGGCGAGAAAATTCGATTCTCTGGCTTTGACGTTGAATAAGTATGTGCAGAAAAAATGGTAGGTTAGTAAAAAAGGTCTCCAACGGTCTCCAAAAAATTATTTATAGCTTTTAAAAACAGTGAACTTTGAAGCATAGTTTTTTCTAGAAAAAATAATAGGAAAAATCTGAAAAAATTCATGGTGGTACATTAAACATTTCTGAATAGATTGCCGTCGAAAAATTTGCCAAATATAAATAACTGTTCGTTTTTTGTGAATAAATATGCGACCGCATTATCTTCAGTTCTAATGAAGATAATGAAGTGATTTAAATTGGAGGTAGTTAGTTGAACTATCTGTAATAATTTACAATTTGAAGGAAGTATGTGCTTCTTGTTGTATTCGTACAAATTGCGATATTTGAAGTCAGTTTTTTATACAGGAAAGCAAGTGCGAGAGCCCAGCGTGGTGCCGTTTTTGCAGGGAATCGGCCTCGGTTTTCCTCAACACAGGGAAAGGGTTTGAAGGCCAGAGTGAGGCTCGGAGGCACAAGCTGGGTAGGTCGGTCGGGCTGAGGAAAACAGAGGACGATCCTCGAAAAAACTGCACCACGCTGGGCTCTCGCACTTTCTTTCCTATATAAAAAACTGACTTCAAATATCGCAATTTGTACGAAGACAACAAGAAGCACATACTTCTTTCAAATTGTAAATTATTACAGATAGTTCAACTAACTACCTCCAATTTAAATCACTTCATTATCTTCATTAGAACTGAAGATAGTGCAGTCGCATATTTATTCACAAAAAACGAAAAGTTATTTATATTTGGCAAATTTTTCGACGGCAATCTATTTAGAAATGTTTAATGTACCACCATGAATTTTTTCAGATTTTTCCTATTTTTTTTCTATAAAAAACTATGCTTCAAAGTTCACTGTTTATAAAAGCTACAAATAATTTTTTGGTATATTACTTTCCGGCTCATTAACGTACAACATTTGCACCTTTAAAACGAGACCTTTTTCATTAACCTACCATTTTTTCTTCACATACGAGGGTAGCTCAATAAGTCCTTAGAATGAAGTATAAAAACAATTTTTTTGGGTAAATTTTTTTTTATTTTTCAACATAATCTCCTTGAAGCTCTATACACTTGGTCAATCG
>NC_046661.1:53784818-53796738 GCF_010883055.1 Belonocnema kinseyi | reverse complement strand
CTGCACCATATATCTAGTCGGGAGTGGTGCTGACTGAAAACAGATGATTTCGAGCGATTCGCGCGCCATATGTTGGTCATTCTAAGGACTTATTGAACTACCCTCGTACTTATTCAATGTCGAAGCCAGAGGACTCGAATTTTCTCGCCGATAGTAGGTCATTTTCTGACTAAAATACGTATTTTAATATTATATCTCCTCCAGTTGGTGTTCCATGGCATACATTTTGATTTATCGCTTAATTTTTTTTTTAATTTTCAAAAAATTTTACAAATTAAAATTGATATTCCAATTGTTCCATACCGCCCCACCATGCGTTCTATTTTACCCGCCGCGTGTTCCATATCGCCCCAACCAACCTACAGTACTTAATACTTAATTTGTAAAAAATAAGTACGCTCTATTTAGACAAACATATTTGCAACTTGTAAATGATAAATTGGAGAAAATTTTAATTAATATTTGTTCCTGCAAGTTCTTACAGGTTTCAAGTTTATTTGAATTCTCTTCAAATCAACTTTAATTTACCATAATTTATAAGAAGTCGTTTTAGTTTACTGAGATTCATTTAAATATCCTATTAAATATTAAATTATTAGATTTTTGGTGAAATTTGGTCTATTTCAGTTTATTAAAATTCAACTGTAATTTATTTGAATTCTAAGGATTCTACAAGATTTTAAAACACCCTCAAAGAGTTCTAAAAACAATTTTGAATTGGCTTGCATTCAAAATTCGATACGTAGTAGTATGTATGTTTTAAAAATTAAGAGGAATTCTACTTAAAAGCCACTTCAAATCAAATAAAGTGAAACTCTTCTAATGCGCCGGTTCCAAAATAGACAGCTGCTTGGGCTGAAAACGCTTTTGCTTGTTGACGCCTGACTGACCTTCGCACACCTCCACGCAGCCCCTTTTACACCTGCCTGCGGCATGGCGTCAATTCACGAAAAGGCTATAGAAGGGAGAGCTATTGAAGAGTCGCACTGTAATCTTGAATTCAACCGATTCTAGTAATTTATTATCTTACTTGTATTCAAAAGAATTGAATGTTATTGACAAATATAAAATGAATTGAACTTTTTATCGTCAATACTCAACAAGTAAAAACTGGCTTCAATTTATGAGTATAGGGAACAAAGGTGACCTCAGGTCATGGAAAACCTGGAAATCATGAGATTGTCCCGGAATTTTGTTACTCAGGGAAAATCAAAGAAAACTCAATGGTTTTGAAAAGTAGCATGTAAAAGTAAGGAATTGCTAGAATAGGAAGTATGGACAATCGTCAAGGATAATAGAATCTTATTAAAAATTTAAAGAAATTTGAAGTCTGTTCTAAATAGAAAAAAAACTGTAGACATTTATAGGGCATCATTGGAAGATTCGAGTTTTCATCTGAGGTCGAATTTTAAATATTATATTTAATTAACTTTATCATTTCAATATTATTGGTCAGGGAGACGGAAAAACTGGTTTGGGAAAAATGAAAGAAAAGTCAGGAATTTTGAAAATTAAGGTTTGCAGCCACTGTATGAAAAAACGTAATCCACCTTGCTCTATAATTCTTTCAATAGTATCTACAATTCTGCCCCCTTACAATATTGCAATTCTCAAGAGTCATCCATTTAGATTCTGAAACTGATAATCACTAGCTCTGTCACAAAATTCTGACAGATCCTTTCTTTGGGGAAAGTGGACTCTCAGTTTCGTGCACTTGACTTCACCAGAAGTTTTATTTCTGGTTCGCTTGCATCAAACGACAGCTCAAGCGCCATTTTCGGAAAATTCTGACTCCGGAAGACGAACTTCTCAAGTCACGATGACCTAGATTGCGGTCCGCCTCCAGGGAAATGAATCGTCTCCAAATCACCTTGGAATGATAACTGGCAATGAGAAGGAGAACCTCGAATTTCAAGATTCCTGCAATGCAATCGACCGGACAGAAGATAAGCAGAGAGAGCTTTACGGCAGATCGCTTTTAATATACAAGTGGTGTTTGATCTATGATGCGATTTACAAGGAGCTTCGCCGTTTGCTCGTCCTCCTGTGATCGTTCTTCTGTGAGACCGACTAGGTTCAGTTCCATCTCCTCCGGCGTATATCCATAACGCACCCTCTAGCTTTTCCCTTACTGCTCTCCTCGTTCTTGCTGCTCTTCTGTACCCTCAAATCCACGTCTTTCACGTACCTTATACACGCTTCACGTGACATTATGCGGCGAACGCGTGTCATACGAGCGACGAGTCAAGGCTCAAACTGGGAAAGATCATCGGCTGTATTTACATCCCAAGATCCTCTGCAATGTGATAGTCCTTTGGTTCAAAGCCAGCCGCTAGCGCAAAGCCTCATGGCTCTCCGAAAGGAGGATTTTGCCGAAGAGCTGAAAGAAACCAACCAGGCTGCAAGTGATTAGGGCAACAGTTTCAAAAGACCGAGTCTTGTAGATTCAAAGAAGACTTGAAAAGTTTAAAAGGTTTACTTCAAAACGGGAAAAGGGTAGTATCAGATTACATTAGTAAATGAAGAATTGATGAGAGAAGCCGTTTTTTTGTTGTTAATGTCTCTGCACAGTGGAACAGAAGCCTGAAAAAACACGGAGCACCCGCATTCAGCCAACGGTTAGTTTTTGACCTGATCATTGTTGGGCCTCTTATTTTTTTACCTGAACTGCGCCAATTAACGCAGCGGGTGTGTTTCGAACCAGTATACCGTTTATTTTCTATTCCGTAACGGAGAATTTGATTAATTTTTCCAGAGTTCGCATTTTTTAAATATGGAGAAAAATTAATTTTTTGTATTTGATTAATGAACATTCATGGTATTAAAAATGTAACACCATGTTTCGACCGCATCAAAACGATCATCAAATTGTGTGGATGGACTCGTAACTATAAGGTTTTTTCGTCTTTAGTACAATTTTTGCTTCCCAGGCATAAAATTAAAAGAATTTTTGCCATCCCAAACTTCTCTCTATATGAAAAATTATTTTTAAATAAATAAAAAATAAATATTTTTAATGAAATTTCTTTAGTTAAATCTGTGTTTCACTATATTCAGAACGATGTTATATGTTTATTGATCAGTTGTTTAAGAAATCATTCCTTCAATTCAAAACTTTGTAACAATTTTTCATCTTTTCCTAGAAGTATTTTTGAGTCACTGAGCCCGAAGACTGCCTCAAAAATTGAATATTCAAAATAGCATTCCAAATCAGCGAGCATCGTTTCTGAACAAGATTTATATGGAATCTTGGATATAAAGAACCCATGGAATATGAATGTCATGAATGTCTTGTATTTGTTGAAAAAATATTAGCTGCCATATTGGACGGGAATATGGTATTTCGGATATTTTATACAATGTTTGATACGTATGACTTACAAAGTCCTTGTAAAATACTTTTTATCTAAATCAGAAAACTGTAAACAAATTTTTTGTCAAGATATTAGATCGGTTATTTAAAATAAAAGTGTTAAGCAAAGTATTTAGAATCTTCTTGTAAGCTATATTCTAAAGATATACAGTATAATCCAATGAAAAAAAACAACATTTTCTACGGAGTAATACCTAGATCCATATTTGTCCTAGTGATCGATAATTAACTCGGTTGAAGGTATTTAAAAACATTGGATCGGCGGTTTCTAATCTTAAGGTTTTTTCTACAATATTTGTAATATGTGACTCAGAAAGCCATCAAAATGTGAGTTTATACAAGTAGCATCATTTGTAAAAATGTTCGTCTCGATGTTGGTTCCGCTTTATTGAATTTTATCTATAAACATTTTGAATGAGTAATTGTCGGTAACCATATTGGAAACGAAATTTTAATTTTTTTTAGATTTAGAAAATTATGAGTTTTGTACAAATCAGATAATTTGAAAAAAAAGTTTGTTCGCCATATTGGATAAATCATTTCAAATTGTAAATTTACATGCGATATTTATAATTTGTGGCTCATAAACCTCCTAGAAACTCAGATTTAAATACAAATCAAGTCTTTTTTCTCGACTTTCGGTAGTTTTTTCCGTGCTTCTCTCCCACGTCTAAAAAATTTATAAACAAAGTTTTTTTAAAACATGTAAAGGAAAAGAAGTGAAATTACGAAAGAAAAATACAACTCGGAAACTTTCAACTTTCGTAGACGGTTAGGCCGCCTCAGTGGATTATAGTTGATAATGTCAAAATTGGACCGAATTGATGTAAGGACTTACAGACCCTTGCCATGTTATTAGATCCATGCTCAAAAATGAAGTTTTCCTCACTTATAACACGTCAGTAGACATTTAGAGGGGTATTTCATGTTAAAACACGAAAATTGATTCTTAATACACTGTATTTTACTGAAAACAAGAGTAACTTACATGACAATAAAATTTTTTACATGAAAATACATTTTTTCGCGAAAATCAGTATCTTGTATGACCATCTTTCGCAGCCAACACAGCTTCAACGCGACGAGGCCTAATGCTTATACAATTTTGAATTTTCGTTTTGATCTCTGGGATGTGTTTCCAAGTATCGGTAAGTATTTTGATTAAATCCTGTTTAAAATCGTAAAATTATTGCATTATACAGTGACACTGAAACGCTGCTATGTTATACATAGAGCATTTCTGCGAAAATCAGTATTAACAACCGATTGCCAACACAATGAGTATTTCCAAAACAATAAAAAGTACCCGCCAGATTAAAAAACTTAAGTTTCATCAACATATGAACAAAAAGTTCATAAAAACAACAAAAAACATATTAAAAATGTATATTTGCAACATGGATCTAATAATATGACAAGGGACTGTAGTTTGCGATCTGGAAGGATCAATTTGGGAATCCCATGGACATAGGAAACAAGGGACTTGGCATGCCATTGCGGGGGTGATGCAATGAGGGGGGAGGTCCGCCACCTTTTGATGTCCTGCGACAAACATGGCAGCGCCCACATGTTATATTTTCATGCACAGTTTGTCGGCAAAAATGCTCGTGCGCATAATCAAATGGCACATCGTAAGAAGGCGACTCTCCCCACTCATGGAATTCTCCCCCCTCCTGTGGATTCAACCCCGCTCGCCCAAGTTAAGATGGCATGCCTATTCCTGTGTTTCCTATGTCCATGGAGAATCCAAACTGAAACTAATTTAAAATGAAGCCAGAAATATAATTCAAAATGAATTCGGAAATCCGAATAGGTTACAGTTTTTAATAGCCATCAAATTGAAACGGATTGACCTAGGAAATTAGTTCGCGTTTTTTAAAGTTTTATTTGGGCATCCAAACTGAGACAGATTCAAAATAAGTTCTGCAATCCGAATACATGATAGTTCATAAGATCCAAGTTAAACCGAATTCGAACTGACAGCAATTAAATGTGAACTCGAAAATCCGAATAGATTACTGTTGAATGATGTCCACATTGAAACGATTGGAATTTCTATTTGGGAGATTTTTTCAAGTCGGCAACCGAAGTGAAACTTATTATTTTGATGTTTTCCTATCAGTATGTCAAAAAAGTACTAAAATACTCAAATAGTCGCTGCCGGTCACAAGTCTGTCAACCCAAACCTTTAGCTTTTATTCAATTCACTCTTAACTCTTTTAAATCTGCAAATTATTGCTTCAAGAGATGTTTCTGCATCCGCTTCTTTAAAAAAATGAATGTAATTATTTCGTCGGTAAAGTGTATCCGAGCGTTATGGTTTAACGCCTAAAATGTTAGCTGTCGTACAGAGATGGTTCAAATGCTGTTACGACTTACGGCGTATTGGAACAGAAAAGGATTTAGGAACATGTTGCAAGGTAGGACGCGTTGGGTAGCAATGGCTGCATCTCAGCCGTCAACTTCCGCGAATTCAACGGAGCGGCAGAATCCAAGACGCCGACAACCTTTGAATAATGAAGCCCTTGGCTTCTACGCTTGTCTGATTTCTCTACCATCCTCGGCGGGAAACTCGTGATTTCGTAGAGAAGATTCCGTTTTGATTTTCAGATCTTTGCACCAATCAACATCCAGCATGTTCACTAAATTCTTTCATCGTGTTCAGAACATGTAAAACATTTCGCCTTTTCAGAAAGAAGAAAATAATGAGGTTCACCAAATAGTTTGTAGTTTGTACACTACCGAATTTTGTCTATCTTAAAGAATGTTTTCTCCAAAATTTGGATATAGACTATCTTTAAAACAGCGATTGCAAAAAGGTCAGAAAATTTAGATTATCGCATAAGCAAACGAACAAATTACAATATATTGAGTGGTCCTCGAGTTATCATTATAAATGTTAAATCGCTCCATGGGACCATGTCCTGTCATTCATAACAGTCATTGAAAATATTTTCATTTTCTTGAGTATATTTTAACACTGAGAATCAGATTTTTATTTTTTACATATTCCCGATTTATCCAAACATTTATCTTTTGATTCTGAAGTGAGTTGACTTTGTAAAATTTAAAATTTCATCAAAAACTTAATTTACGCTAGCTTTCGTGAAAATAATTGTTCTTTCTCCTATAAATGATAATAAAAGTCAATATTGGTTTAAAAATCTGGCGTCAGTTTTCAGAATGTTGAAATTGTATTTTTTTTTTGCGGCTGAGGGAGGGGGGGAAACGTATTTTTTTATTGAATTTCGATATGGCTGAATGAAACGGAACCAGGTATCATTCGCTCTTGATTCAGCTGATATAGGGGTTGCTTTTCCATTGCGTAATATTTTTCCAGGCGGAACTACGTTGGTTCGGATTTTCATTTTGATAAATTCGCTTTGGTGGAGAATCAAGCAGAAATGCAGCCCTGTAACTTTGTACGATTTACAATATTGCACAAGAGAAACAGTGATATTGACACTTTTATGAGTGCGTACAGGGTTACCACTTACCGAGAAAACCAGGAATTAGTCTGGAATCTTGAGCACCCTGAAAAAACCGGGCGATTTTTTTGAGAATCGGCAATTTTTTATATTTGTTTTAACTTTTGCGTTAAATATCGTCTTAATCTTCGAAAAAAATGTCTTGGCAATTACGTTTAATGTTACAAATCATCTCCATTAAAATATAGACGATAATTTTATATTATATACATAGTAATTACATAAGTAAGCCTAATTTATGTAATATTAATTACTAATAATTGAAATGTTTTTAAATGTTTCAAATCTAACATTTACCCACATTCGGTCATTTAGGGGACATACAAATGTAATGTTACCTTTTGAAAGTACATTTTGGAAACCAGCATAAACTTTTAAAGAACAAATTGCTCAACAAAGCTGCACAAGAAGGCTTAAGAAGAATTATGTTCCTTAAAAAAAGTGTTTAAAAAAATTGAAGTTCTCTAGCGTTCGAGTCTTTTGCCGTTCTCAAAAGTTCAATTCATGGTATAAAAAAATATTGATATTACCAAACAGAGCACAGATTGAAGTACGAGTTCCTGTAAAAAATCTAACATCAACATTTTAGGTGCTGGGTCAATAAAGCCCAAATATCTCATAAACTACGATCGACAGAATTTTACAGCATTTTCTCTGTGTTTTATTAAATCACAGAATTTATACACTTTCCACATTTCCCTCTTTTTAAAGAACTCATCAGTTTTCCCCTTTTTGCAAGAAAATTCCCATTTTTTTTGCTTGAATTCGAACTGAAGGAATTGTCGGAAATTCAGCTGTCTCTTTGAAGAAAAAGTTGGTCCTTTTGGGTTTGAAATTCATCAATTGGTAGAAAAGTCATATGTGTTTTTTAAAAGTGAATTCTTTTCCATTGAAAAGTATACTATTATATTTTGGGTTCAGGATTTTTCTTTTTGGATTTAAAAATCGGTCCTTTTGGATTGGAAGTTCATCTTTTGAAAGAGACGTCACCTCTTTTTTTTTTGAAAATTCACATTTTTTGCTATTTTTATTTGGGGATACCACTATTTGGTTGTAAATGCACTTACTTGGTTGAAAATCCATCTTTTAGGGCTTGAAAGTTGAATATTTACTAAAATATTTAAAGTTTTATCTAGAAAGTTCAACTATTTTGTTGAAGATTCCAGTATTTTTATGAAAATGCAGTATATTTGAAATAGAAATCTTAGGAATATGTTACTTGCATTAATTTGATTTACATTTACATTATATATTTTTCCTTGAAGTTCTGAAATGTTTCATTCTTTTCCAATTTTATACAATAAGACATTTAGTATTGAATAATAGTTTTTACTTAAATGCTTAAAATTCAACCAGGAAACAGTAATTTTTGACTGTATGTGATGCACAATTTACGATATTTATCAACAGTAGAGAATTTTCAAGAAGAAAATAATTACTTTAAAAAAATTTTGTAGTGAAATGAAAAAAGACATATAGACTGAGCGTTTTAAGTAATACAGAATAATTTGTTTTCTTAAATTTATATCTGAATTCTCTCAAACGTCCAAATTTTTCAAGAATTTGTGACTGTCTTCGAATTTTGATCAAATATAATTTTTTTTCAGGTTTATAAACGGCGATCGCGTGATATGGAAACAGAAACGGACGATGACCTGCTGCAGTTCCCGGCTGGAGTTTCTCTGGATGCGTCCAGCGGTTCCTTGTCAAGTGTCTCCCTCTCGGAGAAAAGCATGCCAACTGACAATGTTGAAGAATTCTTCGGCGACGTACCATTCGCAGGTAAACAGCAACAAACGCTTGGCTGCACCGCATGACGCTTTCTGCCTTCGTGTTCGTGCATTTTCGTTGTTTTTCGACTCTGTTGGCGACCATTTTCATAGAGTTATATTTTCAGTTTTTTATCACTCACCCTTACGCATGTTCATTGAACATTTCAGATTAATTATGGATATTAGGCTTACAAGTCCGAATTCCAACAATCAGTAAGCGTTTTAGTTTATTCATAGAAAATTGTCTAAACAAATCTCTTCCACGATTTTATCTTGAGGCTATTTTGTGATTAATTATTTTACCAAGATATTACTATAAAATACAATATCTTGTCCCTCTAATGTGATACGTTAAAAAGTATTTTTTTCTTGTATAAATAACGAACACCCAGGGTAAATGCAATTTGGTGCCAATTTTTGAATAGGAATTTGATGCATGTTCAACAAGATTTTATCACTTTTTAATCAAGCACTTTTTATTCCTGCTAATGAATTCAGTTATTTCTATTTGTTTAGAAATAAATTAGCATTTTATTCTAGCTAAAAAAATTAGAAAGTAAACTAATTTGTGTATAAATGAAAATTCAAATACTTCTTCAGCGAGGGAATTCGGGGTTCTATAAAATTAAGATGTCAGTGAGGACTTAATCGCGCGTTTGGGTTTGCCCGTTTATTTACCGTCGAAAGGCGCGGAAAATCCGGCCAATGAGGCAAAAGCCGCGAATTCGACATTCTAGCTTCCTTCTTCGGAAGTGAAGCGCGAAACGTGCCGCGCAAGCACAAACTTATTTCCGCCCTGTCGGTTTTCTGTGGGATTATTATTCCCCAATCGTCTCCTTCCTTTCGTTGCTCGGCTAAATATTTCAAATTTTCTAAAAATTGACAGAAATAGGCATCATTTACTAATAACAATAAGTAATCAGATTCCATATTTCCAGACGAAAAATTTAAAATAAGTGGTACATAAATGGTACCTCTTGACTATTTTCATTCTTGTATAAGATGTGTGTACTTTTAAGTCATTTAAAGCACCTTACTACGTAGAAATGTTTATGTTCATTACTACAAAATTGTAGAAGTATCTTCATTCACAAAATTGTTTATTTTATCCAACTTTCTGAAAAACGCGATTTGAGGGAAGTAAATGGAGCGGGGTACATAAACGGATCACCGAGTCAAAAGAAAGGAACAACTGAAAATTACATTTATAAGCAAAATTTGCAATCATTATATTGTTCATTGTAGGCAACAGAATTCATACAAGAGTATGAATCTCATGTAGACGGTCGTATTACCAGAGATGAGGTATTACTGCTAAGCCTACAAATTGCATATGGCAACACATAGATGGAGCTCCTAGTTTTTTTCCAATGACTGGGGTTCCGTTTTTGTAACTCGGTTTGTTTATGTCCCACTTACTCTACTTCTCTAGTCCTTCCAATTTTAACGTCCGAGGAAATTATTAAATAGGAATAATATATTATCGACTTAAGCAGAGAGGAATAATAGTACGGTTTGATTTCACCAATAGTTTTATTATGTTATTTTATTGACTTCAATGTTGAGCTACTTCCCAATCTCTCTCTCTCTCTCTCTCTCTCTATTTCGTAGACTCGATCCGAATTTTGAGTAATTAACTCATTCGAAGTATTTGATGGACTGCCGTGAGACGACGAAATCGCTTCGCGGAGCCGGCCAAAAATGCTTAGCTTGCATCTGTTCCGATGTTAAGCGGGAACAAAAAAACAAGTTTTTATATTCTTGTAAAGCTCTCAGGCATATTTAAGCATTATAAGAGTCAAAGTTTCGCTACTTCGCCAGATTTTTAACGTTATTCTTACTGTAAAATCCTTTTTTATGCCACAACGTACCAATTTTTATCAAATTTGAAGCACTGTTTGTAGCGCAATTCGGCACCTCCATGCTAACCTTTCCAATCTGGGTTTAACAGTTAAGCTTTCCAATCTCGTTTTGTGTTGGCACTTACGCCGCTGCGTGTACGTAGCGCTGGAAGCGAGCAAAAAACGAAATTGAAAAGGTTAGAGTCACTACCAACTGCCAAACCTAAATTCGACGAATTTATGGAAATATCTACTTTTTCTCCTAAATCATATACGGTAGCTCAAGAAGATGTTCAGGTGTTGGCATTCATTTTATAAACAAAATTGTACCTCACACCATGAAAAGTAACATTTGGGCTTACGTCGACAGTCATTCTCAGGCAGCATACAAAAAACTAGAGATGACATAAAAAAAGTTTGATGTTGGGGAAAGAAGTAACAAAGAAGTAGCAAATAAGTAAAACGGTGCAAATCGCTGATTGAGAAGTCTTGGATAGATGAGAGAAAAGATGTTAAAATATACCAATATCGAGTGCCCAGTAAAACCATTTTAGTTATAGACTTGATGACTCCTTCTGCATGATTGACATAAATAAAAAGCTCCTGTTGCAACTGCTTTTTCTCTTATTATGTATAGGCATCCCCAGGGCTAAATGCAGATGGAAAAAGTTTTAATATAACAATATTTTTGTTGGCCATAAAGTTTTATTTAATTAAAATCACCAACTTGATAACTAACAATTATCTCAAATTTCATTAGAATGTTTTAGATCCCTTGATATTTCAGTTTTGCAGGAAATACAAATTTATTGAATTAAATAAAATATTAATAGACTCAATTTCTTGTATGTGATTTACACATCTTTGACACTCCTTTGGTTCTGAACAATCATTGTATGTTTTTTATTGTATAGGAGTAAGGTAATTTATGATTTTCGATTGAATAACTGTTTTTGATCAACTTGTCATGGATATTGGTAAAAGTATTTATGATTGCTAGCTTTCGCCTAACGACATCGATGCTCATCAAGTGTCATGAGTACACGCTAAAAAGTTAATGACTTCCTTTGTGTGCGTGATTAAATTCAATAATCATTGGCTAATAATCCTCTCTCCTGTGTCAAGCCGCGTTCGGCGCAGTAGCAGTGATCCCAACTTTGACATGTTTAGCTACTGCGCTTGGCCGGTGAAACGATCCACATTGGTTGCTATTGGCGTGCAATTCATACCAAAGAGAATTAACAATTATTAAGATAAAAATATATACCTATTATAAATTGCACATTAATATATGAAATTACGTAAATTGTGATTTAAGTTGAGAGCAAGATAATAACTCGTACATTTTTTATAATTGTGGGTCCGGATGCAATAAGGGCACATAAAATTTTTTCGTGCGAAAACGAAGTCCCCTGGAGGCTTTAGAAAAAATTTTCGAATTTTAAT
>NC_046661.1:53760539-53784718 GCF_010883055.1 Belonocnema kinseyi | reverse complement strand
ATTAAAATTCGAAAATTTTTTCTAAAGCCTCCAGGGGACTTCGTTTTCGCACGAAAAAATTTTATGTGCCCTTATTGCATCCGGACCCACAATTAATAGTTTTTTTTTAGTTCCAAAGACTAACTTTTATTTCATCAACGAATTTATAAATCAATATATTTCTAACATTTAATATAATATGTATGAATATTCACATAATTTTATGTAAAAATTGCCGGTGCAAAAAACAATAATACTAGTTAAATACCTGAAAATAACGTTTTCAGTTCAGAATAGTTATTTTTAATTTAGAGAAGCCAAATAATGACGCTCATAATGAGAAAATGGGAACAAAAATCATCATTGCTGATAATAAAAATCCAGCCAGTGTCTATTGTTACTAAAAAATGCGGCTTATATACCAATATTTCGCTATACACATGGCTCGTTAAATAAACATTTTTGTTCTTCAAGCACCTTTGTCAATGAAATATAAATTCATCTTGAATTTAAACAAAATGTGCTATTGTTTACCAAATATACGCATTGGTATTTTTTTCTAACCTTATACCCCAAATTACGTTAGTTCTGATATTAATGGACAATTTACAATCATAATCTATTTTAATTTCAATAATTGTTAATTCTGCCGGTTTGAATCACGCGCCAACAGCGACCAACGAGAGTCGCTGCACCGGGCAGGCGCAGTAGCTCAACATGCCAGTGCTGGGTTCACTGCGAAGTAGGCGCGGCCGGCCACGTATGCGTGTGCGTGAGATGAGACGAGGAGTGAGAACAAGCGAACGTAGGAGAAATCAAGAAACGCGAAGTGTCGTAGAGTCCACTATACCTCAATTTATTATAATTTCTTTAAAACACTATTCAATGTTTAGTAGACTATAATTTTCATATGTTAAATTTACACGTTAAAATTAACTCATACGGATAACGATCAGGGCCACCAAGCTGATGTGTATATCACCACGACAAAGTTTTGGGGAGATAGTTCAGAGCCCTGTCGCTGAGGCGCTATATTCGCCACACACAGAAACAAACTTTTTGTCTTCGATGTCCTCAACTAGGCTGCACACAACCTCTTTATTTAAAAAAAAACTGTTATAATTATGATAAACCACTAAAAATAAATAATAAGTATGTTCTTTCATGTTGTGGAGACCAGAAAGTGCATTTTTTTAAAATTTAAATTATCCATTCGGTTAAATATACATTTTAATTTTTTAAATCTTGTGGTGAAATTGAAAAAAAATTATCGAAAATATTCCTGACGTTATCCCAAACCTATATTCCGGTAAGAAGGCTGGCATTAAAAAGTATTAACAAATTTCATTCAGCTAGTGGTAACGTGAGAAATATTGAATACTTCCGGATCCCGTTTTTGTCCTCCCGTTTTGAATCTCCACAACAGTTGAAGTTATCTCTTAAATAAAATCCCTTTCTGTACCTAGCGCCGAAAATATTTTCCTGCATGCTTTTGGATACCACAAAGCAACCAAAAAATAGAAAAAATTAAATCCGTTTTAATTTAGCGAACATTTTATGATAAAGAGATGTATTCTTGTATATAATCCTACTAGAATTTTCAAACTTCATGCTTTTGGTGCGCGTTCTAATGCTGCAAACGAATATTGTGTTTTTAATTTATTGGTGGTTACGTCTGGCAGCTCTGATCGGCTTTAAAAGGGATTGGAATCTTATTATTTTCGCCGCCTAATGAAGATTTAAAAACTAAGGACAGAAACGGCATTCTTAGAGATCCAAAATTTTTAATACCTTTTTCTTTATACCTTGGTCGAAAGTACATGCCTCCTGCATCGTTTTCGCTGCAGGAAGTCTAAGATTTACGCATCGGTAAAGATGCATACGCGCCCTCTTTAATAGCTTTCCTGCCAGCAGTAGCAACTGGTACAAACGCCATTTTCAGTCGTATACTCGTTTTTCGGTTCTCTGTCGTGCAAGTTTGTTGAACTGTAAAGTTCTTGCGCCACATCCATTTTTATGATATCATTCTTTGCTTTAATCGAGTTTTCTTGTGTTTACTTTTCTCTTATATAATGAATTAACTTACCAAAAACCTGTGATTTACGCACTCATTTTCTAGAAATTTATGCACAAAGTTTTGGCAATCATACTCTTCATCTTTCATCATTGCTGAAAATTGTCCAACCAAAAAATCATATATTACAGCATACAATCCGTATGGCATGGAAATTTTCTTGTTATCAATGTGTATATACACAGTAAGAACAGGCATTAAATCAGGCTTCTTACCTATTAAGGCTTCATATTTTTTCTGAACAGATTCTCCAGCACCAATGTAAAAGTGAATACATGAATGGGAGGTATCATAAACACTTATCAAAAGATTGGGTAAATCTGGAACTGGACTTCTTACGTGTATTCTGTCACCCATTCGAGCATAACAAAATGAAAAAAACATCTACATTTAATGTCATCTAATGTGGTTAAGTCATTATACACATGTACTTGTGTACACGGAGTATAGTTTTTGATCTGTAAACCAACTGTCGCCATTAACTCTCTCGCAAATATGCCTAATTGTTTAATGTTATTGATTGCGGTCAATATTGGAATGCATGCAGTTTTCTTCTTAATCTCCATCCTTAATGAAATTGGAGCACCAAAATATCGATAAGATACATTTAACACAACTGCCTTTGGATCACCGTAAGTAGGACCATGCATAATGTCATTGTAAGTAGAATTTCTAGCTTGATCAGCATAAGTGCGTTTAGAAATTGTTCCTGTATAACTTTTGGTTGTCATTGATTTACCACTAACGATCAATACAGATTTATTTGGATCACCGGCTTGATCAACAGGCTTACTCGCCATCCTATCAGATATTGTTATCGTATCAACTTCGTCTGTAACATGCAATAAGACTGAAACGTCTTCTCGGGTAATGAATTCCACTCTAATTGCCCCGACCCATGTTGCTGATCAAATTCTCTAGCAATCACCCCGAGTGAAGATCCACACAAAGTCGTTATGTGAGGTTCCCCACTTGGGTCCATTAGTATCCCAGGTCTTTTGTTTCAGGTGTCATTCACTGACACTCTTTTTATTAACTATTTGTCTCCGTGTTTTTCTGTCCTGACATACTTCTCTAGCTTCTTTTATGTCCATGCATTTTTTTTATGCAGGCTCGCGTGTTTCTGTGAATTCTTATGCCTATTCTAACTAGGGTCTCATTCACACATTCTAACCATTCTTTCCGCAGTCTGCACTTGTTTCGTTAGTCGTTCATTTGGCATTCTCTCAACATGCCTGAAACCATCTTAACCGAGTTCTTTCCCATGTGTCTACTAACGTATCTTCTGCACCACATTTTTTGAGAATTATCTCGTTAGTCACTTTGTCCATCACAGTTTTCCCGCATATTATGCGCAAGAATCTCATGTCAATTCCTATCTTTATGTGAACTCTGATCTTTTTCTTGATAGGTCCATGTTTCGTTACCGTATAGTACAGTTGGTACAAATATAGAATTATGTATTGCAAAAAAGGATAATGACAAAGAAAATCTATAACGTGTGAATTGGTTTTTCCAAAAATCTCCAACAATGTGCGGTAATACAATGTGCGACGCAATAGCCCTTTTCATCAGCTGTATCTACATGGAGATGATTTGAGAGCGTAAGAAGCGTTTTTCGCTATCACTTTGTAGAGGTACCAATTGCTAGATACTTACGCCATGGAGAAAATGACCCTAGTTATAAATGGATTGATTGACAGCCATACGCTGGCAAATTCGGTATAAAGATGATGCTATTTGCTATATTTTGAAGCAAATTACATGATATTTTGGGAAATATCAGACTTTTCTGTTAGATAATGTGAGGTATATGTTGCAACCCAGATAGCAATTTTAGCACGCATGGCGCAGAGACGACGTGTATATTTACACGCACGACGTGCTTGCAGATCAGAACGCAGAGGTGTCATCTATGGAGGGGCTTATGCCCGGCCCGTCGTGCCTGCACGCACGTTGCTCAGTTTTGAATAATTATCAAATGTACTTTCGACCTAAATATAAAGAAAAATAGTATAAACCTCACAAGCATGACATTAAAAGCCCAACACTGTGCAATATGATGTCCGAGGCGAAGCCGAATGCAGGAATTTTAATTTCTTGCCTTTGTAGTGTAAGATACTATTAATGCAAGGCTTCTTACCGGGACCTCTCATAAGTTTTAAAAAAGGGCTGATGATTTTTCCTGTAAATTCATTAATGCTATTTGTTTACGAAAAGAATCGCCTGCCTTTACGTATCTTTTAGCCTTGTAAATTGGCTCGGACTCTGATCGAAAATCCCCAGCTAAATTCGGCTATACACTAGCGGCGATCGTTCGGGTAAGTTCGGAACACCCACTAAATACACAGTGTCCCTTACGTATGTTTTAATGTTGTATTTTGAGGCTGCGCTCGAGCTCTTTGACAAAGGCATCGTCCGCAAGTGACTTTGTGTTCTTTTTGCCTTGTATTTTCGACTTTCTGCGACTAGTAAAACATCGCAAGTCCATTTTCCAAAAGAAATTGTTTAAAAAATCAATTTTGTAGTGCAAAATATGAAAAAGCACAATTTCTTTAGCCAAATAACGTATGTTAATTATCCAAAATTGTATTCGGTATTAAAGTTCTTTGGGCAAGAAGTTTTTCTCGATTTTCTCAGTTTGAGTCAGATTGGACTTATGTATCTTTTTGGTTTGTACGGCAGAATAAAAATTTGTAAACAAGTTTTTTTATCACTCCTTCCAGATTATTTATTCATAATTGTACAATAAAGTTTGACAACCGGATCGATTCTTTCATCAAATTATCTTTAAAATTTCGCAGAAGAAGATATGTGAACAAATTTCCATTAGATGTATTAAAGAAAGCGATCTTTATACTGTTTAGTGTCCATTTTTAGAAAAAAGTGAACTTGTATGATGTGAATCACGTTTTGCGACTGTAAGACAGGTGCTTCCTTTATTCCATTTTAAATGAACCCGGGCTGAAAATCAGTAACCGCTGTCAGTTCTTTAATTCCAAAAATGTAATCATTGCTGGATTCTTTAGATGAAGCCTATTCTACCCAAGCAAAATATTTGAGATGATATCTCGTATCACTGAGTTGTTGTCACTATTGAGCTAACCAAATTATTTTGTTCGAGGGTTGGCTTAAACTAACCAAAAATATTTATAATAAATAATTATTTTTTGTCGAGCTAACTAAACTTTGGTAGACTTAACAAAATCATTTTTCTCGATCTCCTAGTCGAAAGTACGTCTTCCCGGCCGCATTTCTCTCCGGGAACAGTGGCTTTTTCGGCCTGCTAAAGATAACGCGCGCTCTGATTGGCTGCGAGATATTTGTGGCTCGCTGACGTAGCAACGTTCAGTACATGCGTGCATGTATTGTCACATGAACTGTGCGTAATTTAATAACCGAACATTGTTCAGGTAAAATCGTTGTGCAATTTCCGCACATATATAATAAATGTTGTTGGATATTATTTTAGTGTTGTAGATATAAAGTGAAATATTATTAACAACGTTTTTGTATGTGTGTACGTATGTACTTAACCTCTGAGAAAGCAACGCCACCACAGCCAGTCATATTGGACAAGTTGCACTAAAGTGCCTTGTTGAATATTTTAAATTTGTAATTGTTTTTAACACTCGCGCCGATCAGCCAAACTTCGGCTTCGCCTCAGCTTTGCAAAAGTCGGGCGGGCGACTTAATCCCATGCATCCACTCAGCTGACTGAGAGCAGCAGCTAAAGCAAAACTTTTAATTAATATTTTTTAAAAGACATGTTTTTAATAAACAGGTAAATATTATTATTTGCTTAGTTCATTAGTTCTAATTAAATTAAATTTATATTTATATTTTAATAATAATTATAAATTATTAAATATTTTTAAAAAATTAAAATTTTAAACTATATTTTTAATTATATATATTTAATACATTAAATTTTATAATAATATAAATAAATAAAGCCGAGCACGAGCTTGCCGCCCACGCATTTTATTATTTAACATTAATTATTAAACGTACTTTCGGCTGGGGATGAAGCAAAATAGTATACGACCCACGGCCAGAAATATTGGATGCCCTGGCATGTGTGATATGGGGCCTCGGCATCGTCTCGGCCTTCATAATGCACACGCCCGGAAATGCAACTTTCTGGTCTTGGGTCGTAATATAATATTGTTGGAACAATACCATTCTTTAAGCATCAATTATTTTGTTACGGGAAAAATGTATTTTGGAATTAAAATATAAAATATTTTCTGTATGAGAAAAAGCTGAAAGGACAAAATGTATTGATTCAATGAAATTTGTTTGATTTGTAGAAAATTCGTTTAATTAATCACAATTAATTTGTGGAATACTCGGTAGTTAGATGAAAGAGTGATGGATTAAGAGATTCCTCTTAAATGCTTTAAGATGCTTAAATACTTTCTCAATTACTTTCAAGTATGTTTTAGGGATATGAGAGATTAAATACAACGAATAATAAAATGTACATATAATTTACCTTAAAATACGTCTAATAAAAATCACATGCACCATTTATTTAACATCTATTGGGTCGCAGCGTCTTCAAGCAAACAATGATTGGTCTGCACAATATTTTTTGGATGAAAGTTACTTTAAAGATGATAGAAAACAAGTTTTTGCTTCATCATACGTCTATTTATTTCAAAATTACTTAGGATGTTGGCCATCTTTATTTCTTAAGAGCCGTGCATACATTACGTAAACTTCTTGGGGGCCGGGCAGGGGGGGGGGGCGTGAACGATTTTTCTATGCTCTCTTACATTGGACATACGTGTTCGAAAACATTTCTCACGTAAGATTTTTCCAGATTAGTTGGGGAAAATCCATAATGTATACAGACTGATGAGCAAGCAATAATAACAGTTGCATGGGAAGAAACATTTTTTTTTTATAAATTGAAAAAAGAATGGTTTTTTACCATAAGTGTATTTGGATATTGATTTTAATTTTCCAAAAGCTATTTAATTCATTAGCATTTGAAAAATACCACATAATATTCAAATGTGGAAACATTTTTTTCCCTAGTTATTACAAAAATAAAGTTTTGTCGAATGCAATTGGTATTATTGATTGGCTCGTGGCGAGCAAACATATGGCGTATAAATATTTATTCAATTTACCAATAAATTTAAAGAAATGTTTTCTGAAAAAATACGTGACATATGGGTGAGGGGGTTCAAAACTTACTGTGTCTCACAAAAGGGGGTACGTGGTTTCAAATTTTAGAAAAAAAGTTTACGTAATTTATGTGCGGCCCCTTAGACAGTGGAGCTTTCCAGATTTCAGAGTAGGGGTAAAATTTTGTTGAACATGCATGGAATATATACCAATTTCGCGTGAAATTCAAGTGTGAAATTTGCTTCTTATGATCATAAAAACAAAAAAATTTTAATATGAGCTGCTACATAACTTCAATAGAAATCCTGTGATACATCCCACATAATCATATTTTATACAAATCACTCAACCCATACTTTCCACATTAGTGCAGCCGTCATCTTGCACACAATATATTACTGGGTTAAAAAAAAGTTTGCCATACGAAGTTCTGTTCAACATACACACACACACTCACGAGCGCGCGCGCATATAGATATAATAAAGAAACACAAATACTGCAGTCGTAATTTGTAAGAAATGTATTATTATATTTTAGACATTTATTTGCATGGTTGCCACAAATATGCATTATACAAGACTGAAGTCCAAACTTTTTCTTCACAGCACAATCTTCTTATGATTTTGTAACCTAGCCTTTAATAAAAAAGTCACAAATTTAATTAAAATCCGGATGTTAGATATAAAATTTTTTAAAATTTGGAATCAGGAAATGTGGTAATCCTGCAACGTAAGTTCATTCGATATCTTATGTACAAAATAATTTATAAATAGAAGGTTTTCTAACGTAACTATATGTGATTATGATACTGTCGTATTAAGTTGGATTTTACTTTTAAGAGCTGAACCTAAACTTGAAATTGGCATATCAAAAACATGTTACTTCCTCTTAATATTGGATTGGAGATTTTGAATATCGGTACAAAAAAAACAAAAGGAACTTTGTTCCAAAAATTTTATTTGAATGAAACTTTGCAAAAATGTATGAATTTGTAAGTAGAGTATATTCCATGACAGAATTGACCTTTTCAAAAAGTAATTATTCCATCGTGCGCAATGTATATTTTTCACAGTATTGTCAAATGTCTTTCTAAAAATAAAGTATTTTTAATTAGAATTGCTGAACTTGAATTGCTTTGATATTTCTCTATATCCAAATATATATTTTTTCAAATGGAATCAGGATCAAGGATTTAACTGAAAGCAGGATGAAGCGTTGTGATACAGAAAAATAACTGAAATTTTCACATTAAAAAAAACGGTTCATCTTGATTTTGTTCCCATGATATTAATTACTCGAGCTTTTACAACGAATTTCTTTCTTTGTGGTGAAACGATACTTTTTATGTAGAATTGTATTAGATTATATTTTGTTATCGAGTTTTCGCTTCGATTAGCTGTTACGTTATCGCCTGATAAATATAATATATTTACATAATTAATATAAAGAATAGGTATTTATCCGAAGTATATAGAGTTAGCTAAAACAGAACATAGCGAAATGTATTTATCTTTATATTTAAGGTGCCAATAAATATTGTGCTGCGTATTCAATGTCTGAATTTATTCTGTTGCTTTTGTTCGCCCTCCAACGCTAAACTAGTTCTTATAAATCGAGACAATTGGGTAGTAAAGTTAAAATAAGAAATTATTTAGCAAATTAAAGATGTAGCCATCTTTTAAGATTTATTGTTTTTTTTCTTTTTTTTTTTTTAATTTATGATCAGTAGTTTTTAGGCTGAGCTTTTTATATTTTGCCAACAGGTTCGTTTTGTAAGTGTACGTATGCGAATTTGTATAGTCTCAATAAAATTTTTTGCAATGGGTTGAAATTTGGTACTTTTGTCAGAGCTCAAAGCATTATGCTTAAGCATTTGAAACACAAAATATTTAGTGCAACAGTCTTTTTCGCATGCTCGACTTTTTTTTTATTTTAGTCTCCAGTAATCGAAAGCTGCAGAATCTACAAGGTAATCTTGAGACTTTATCCAAGGATTTTGAAAGTGGTGAGTGACATTAGGAATAGTAAATATCAATACAGTATACATATTTTTCCAATGTTTCATCTTCTATAATGCACCTGATTTTTAAATTTTGTTTCATATTTGCTTCTTTTTTTTTATTGAAATAATAAAATAATTTATGTTTAATGTTAAAAAAGAATCATAAAATGGAAAAGAAATTAAATTTATTAGTTTTATTACATATATGAAATAATATAAGAAAAAGAGTTCAAATAGACACAGTTTGAGTTTCGTATGCCATCGTCTTTCAAACTGAAAAAAAGAGTTAATTAAAACATATTTTAGATTAAAAGGAATTTGAATCTGAAGAGTCTCAAATTACTATTCGGAAAACACACTTAAAAAACCCTAGTATTTCGATCAACTTTTCTTAATCTGTTTAAAATTTGAAAATTTCAGTTTTAATTGTTGATAAGCAGCTTAATTTGAAAATCCTTTTAATTTTAAAGTAATTCAAGCCTTAAAATAACAAGACTTCCAAGAACCAGTGAACACTAAATAAAAAAAATACGAAAACTGGTTCCATTTTCAGTTAAATCGAATTTGGAACATTTTTAATGTAATATTTTTATTATATTTAGCTCTTTTTTGTTAATTATAAAATATTATGAGCGTCTGCGAATTTTTGGAGCTATTTTATTATTTTAAATAATAAACATGAAAAACAAATTACTTGAAAAACATAAACATTTTTTAAATATTAGATAAACAGTGTTAACAATTGGACTGTCAAGTATTACGTAACGCAAATTAAAAAATTAACCCCCGCCCCCGCGTTACGAAGAATTGTTAAAGAAGAAAAATTTCTTAATGACCATTCTTGCCCGTAATTAAAACAGACTTAATAAATATACAAAATACAATTTTTTATTATTAAGTAGTATTAATATAAATAATTAATAATATTAATTACACAAACCCAAGACGACTCTCTCGGTTCCAGTTCTACCTCCCCCCTCTCCCAACCCTCCCTTATCATCTGAAGTTTTGGTGGGACTGACGTTATAGCTACAATTTCCACCATATGACGATTTGATACTTCACTTTGACATGATTTCGGCTCAGAAAATAAACTTATTGCATAAAGGTGATAGTTGGGCATATAATCTAAACAATAAATAATACAAACGACAAAATAGCCTCGGAAAGGACTGGAACTTTTAATGACAAAAGGCATGCACCCGGAAAATCTAAAGGTCATGTTTCAGACGACGAATGGAGACTGGGTGTTCGGAATGCAAGGGGAGTAAATGATCTCAAAGTAAAAGAATTGCGTGAAACTATGGACGTGAGGAAACTAGATATTTTATGTGTGCCTGAAACAAAGAAAAAGGGATGCGAAACCAAATACATAAAAAACGACGTGTTGAAAATCGGATTTGAAATATGGTCAGGAGTAGATAGTTTACATGGTAAACAAGGAGTAGTTCTGATTTTGAATGAAAGAGCAAAGCAGCATCTCGGAGACCATGCTTTCGTATCTCCCAGACTTCTGTGGGCTAGAATGAAAGTAGGCATCAGAAGACTATTTATCATAGCATGCTACGCGCCGGTTGATAGTGATCCTAGAGAAGTAAAAGACGCCTTCTGGGACACTTTAAATGACACAATAAACATCTGCGAACATGGGGAAAGAATAATTCTACTAGGAGACATGAGCGGTTGGGTGGGCATCCAAAATCAGGATACAGAAAGAGTACTAGGTAATTATGGGGATCCAAGAACAAACTATAACGGAGATACATTAGTTAGTCTATTCTTAGAAAGGGGTCTGTTCATTACAAATACTTGGCTTAGGTATAAAATGATCCACATGTCCACCTGGTCTAAGGGAAATAGCCGCAGTATAATTGACTTTGTTGTTGCGGATGAAAGACTAAGAGAGTTAGTCAAAGATACAAGGGTCATGAGGGGTCCTGAATGCAATACTGATCATTACCTTCTGATCTCAAAAATTAACTTGGGTCGGGGATGGAGAAAAAAGAGAACCAAGAAAACAAACGCGAATCAAAATTGAGAACCTACAGAAACCGGATGTGCAAATAGATTTCTAAAATAAGACAATCGAAAGCATAGATAGGGTAACATGCGAGGACCGTATAAAAAACAAAGATATAGAGGGCGCCTGTACAATTTTACGGGATATCCTTGTTAGATGTATGATCGAAGTGTGTGGTACCGCAGTTGTAGGAAGAATGTCTGGTGATGTGTGATGGAATGATGAAAGTCAGGCTGCCCAAAAAGCAAAGAGAGCAGCGTACAAGAGAACTTTGAACATCGCAGGTCTCAGCAATGAGGAAAGAAATGGACGTAGAAATGATTATAGACACGAAAACAGGATACTCAAACGACTAGTTAAGGAACGTAAAGATACAATTAGAGCAGAAGAAGACATGAAAATACAAAACGATTTTGAAGGAAGCAAGAAACTGCTTTATAAAAAAATGAAAGGAAACAAAATTAAAGAAGTTGTCAACATGAGAAATAGTAGGCGGCAAATGGTATATGATGCAGACGGAATACTAGAGTCTTTCAGAAACTATTTTAGGAGACAATTCGGAGATGAAGCTATAGGACACCACAACTGCGATGTTGAATACGATGCGATAGAAAACTCAATTAAGAAAGTCTGTGTCACTGAGGTTAGGGATATAATTAAGAACTTGAAAAACGGTAAGGCTGCCGGGGTAGACGATATTAATGCTAAAATGCTTAAACATGGTGGCGAGTGCATACCACATAGACTGTCCGAATTGATGAATTTATGTTTCGAGATGAGAGACGTCCCAGACGATTAGAAAAAAGCGATAATCGTACCAATATACAAGAGAAAGGGAGACAAAAGCGACTATAACAATTACAGAGGGATTAGCTTATTAAGTACCGTAAGTAAAATATACTCAAAAATACTTATTCGTAGGGTAATGAAAATAACAGAAGCAAAGATTTGGGGAGTCCAAAGTGGGTTTATGCCAGGAAGGTCATGTACGGATCAAATATTCAGCTTAAGGCAAATAACAGAAAAAAATTTGAGAGTAGGAAAAAAAGTTTTCTGTGCATTTGTTGACCTAGAAAAAGCTTTTGACAAGTTAGATAGAAGTAAACTTTGGGAAGTCCTGAAAGAGTATGGAGTCAAGGGATGGCTCCTACAAGCTATAAAAACAATATATACAGGTAGCAAAGCGATTGTAAGAGTGAATGGGAAATTGAGTGACTGTTTCGATATTATTCAAAGAGTTAGACAAGGATGCGTTATGCCTTCATGGTTATTTATATTATTTATGGACAAGTGTTTAAGAATGGCTCTTTTCGACGAAGAGGGTGTGGATCTCGAAACAGTAAGGATACGTGGGTTAGCGTTCGCCGATGATAAGGTTGTTATGGCAGAGTCAATCGAAGACTTCCAAAAAATGTTGAATAAACTGAATGCAAGCATGAAGAGCATTGGGGGAGTGAGAAAACACTATGCAATATTGTATTAAATGATAAGAGAATTTAACAAGTTGATACGTTCATTTACCTTGGTAGCTTATTTACTAGGGACGGGAAGATAGATGAGGAATTAGATAGACGGATAAACGAAGGTAAGAAGGTTATTGGTAGAGCAGGCCCCCTTATCAGGATTAAAAATATATCAAATAAAGCTAAAATGGCAATACATAATTCTATATTTGTACCGACTGTACTATAAGGTAGCGAAGCATGGACTTATCAAAAAAAAGATAAGAGTAAAATTAACGCAATTGACATGAGATTCACGCGCATAATATGCGGGAAAACTCTGATGGACAAAGTAAGTAACGAGATAATTCTAAAAGAATGTGGTGCAGAGGAGACGCTAGTAGACACATGGGTAAGAAATCGGTTAAGATGGTTCGGGCATGTTGAGAGAATGCCAAATGAACGACTATGAAACAAGTGCTATTGTTTTGTTAATAAAATAAAGCGCTCATGGAATTGATGCTGGGTATTTTTAAGTGGGTCTAAAATTAGTTTTAATAAAAGGTCAAAGTCAAAATGCACTTCAAAAGAAGAAGAAGAAGTTGGATTCAAGTCAAGTTTAAACTTAAATTCTTCTTGATCATCCAAAATTAAACAGTAATGACTAACTTTTTTTAAAACCGAAGAACAAAAAATTATACATTTTGTCTAAATTTAGTGGTTCTTGATTCTTGGATTAATTTGTTCTCGGTACCGGCTTAGAAATTATTGATCAAGTAAACTTTTTAAATTGTCTACAAACGAGGTTAGTTCCGGGACATTAGATACTAGTTTTTTTTTGCTTTGCCCAAGTTTTGGGGTAGAAATATTGTGCAGTTTGTAAGTAAAGCTGGGGAGAGTTGTAACACACATAACACATTCGCGATCATTCCCCCAATTTTTAAGACAAAATCTTTATTATTGTAAGAAAAAAGCTGGGGAAACCTATAACGCTAAACACTAGTTTATCAAGTGACCTTCGTGTGTGACAAAACTAACAGAAATAATTTAGGGATGCTACTATTTTTCTGTAATCTGCGACATTTAAAGTGGGAAATTCTACTCTTCTGTGGGTAAAAGTAAATAATATATTTATCAAAGTTTGTCTTTTCAGGTAAACTAGATTATTTACCTTTCTGGACCGCCTTTTAGAGAATAACAAGGCTGTAAAAAACGTGTTCAGTTTTAGCGTTTTTAATTGAATATTGTTCACTTTTGCTTTAAACCAAATATAAAATTGAAAAAAATTAGTTTAAATGTTTGTTGTTTTAAAAAAATGTAAGAATAGGGATTCAAACCGATATATTTTTAATTTTTAATGTAATTATATTTTAAATTCGTTAAATTTGAAACTTAATTGAGTTTACAGAATTC
The DNA here is from genome assembly GCF_010883055.1 of Belonocnema kinseyi. Classification (NCBI taxonomy): domain Eukaryota; kingdom Metazoa; phylum Arthropoda; class Insecta; order Hymenoptera; family Cynipidae; genus Belonocnema; species Belonocnema kinseyi. The sequence goes on along the minus strand of NC_046661.1, from coordinate 53,770,648 downwards.
TAAATTCTTTAAAAAGTAATGTAGTTTAAAAGAGCCCATTTGGTCCATGTCTTTAAGACGTCTATAGGTCATCTTTAGGACATTGGACGTCTTAAAAACTTTAATTGGGCGGACATAGGATGTCCTGGGAACGTCCCAAGGACGTTCTTGGGATTTCCATAGTGTTGTGCCAAATAGGAGGAGCACGTTTAAACTAATAATACAAACATTATTTTAAGTTTAACAAGATCTTGAATCTGAAGAGTCTCACTTTTAAGTAATTAAACTTGACATTTTAACGAAGAAAAATTGTAAGTTAAGCACCTTTGTACTTTAAAATATCAAAATTAAAAAATATATATATATATCAGCGATATATGCGATGTCAGCGAAAATATGCATTTTTGAGAGAAATGTTTCAGACAAAAGTTTCAGGGTTTTGGGCGAGAATCTGAATGGTGACCTTGGCGTTGACCTTCAAGGTTATTTCAAAGTCAACTTTTATTTTTCAAATTTAACCCCCTATTTTCGACACCGCCAATCGAAAGAACGCAAAATTTTAAGTTCAGATATGCGTAAAGGTAACGTGAGCCGCTGATGTTTAAGGTCATTTCAGGGTCGTATAACTCAAACAAGGTCTAGACGGCTGATCAGCGAAAAGATGCAGGGTTTTGCCAGTAGCGGGTGCTATTAGCCAGTGAAAGCTATGGCAGGCCTCGGGTGTGCAACAGAAACAGTTGACGAGAATATTAAGTTCCAGTATATGCGGCACTGCTCATTCTCGACAATTGACTCCATTCCCCTAGGAGCATTCAGAAGAGCGATATTCAGGATAATGGCTTAAGAGTGACAGAGATGGTAATAAAGCACTCAGTGTCCTTATACTGAAGTTGAGGCCGAGTGTTTCAGCAGCCTCCTCCGCTGCTTTGTACAGAAACGCACCATTGCCCACTTCTTCGTGCTTCCTGACCATTTTAAGGAGAGGCTCTCTTCCATTTGCGACTCATGTGCTGCACTCAGAATGATTCTGTTGTGAAGACATTCGAAATTCAATATTCCACTCGTTTTTCATCCATGGAACCACTCCAAATGAATAAAGTACTATCGGGACCGCAGAAAGACACCTCTCTGAAAGGTGACCTTGTTACATTTTACACGTTTTTCCAGATGAGACAGTAAATCTAGTTTTATAAAGCGGCATTAATTTCTCTATGCACCTTACTATTTGCGGATGAACCTTTAAGCTTTCCAAAAGACAGATGATAAATCTATGGGAGGTCGAATGAAAAGCTTTCCGGTAACCAATACAGGCCATCGATTTGTCACGCTGGTAGAATGCTGCATCTTTGCAGACACATCTATCGATGAGCAGGTTCTCCCGACATCCTACCACGCCTTTCTTTGAGCAGTGTTGTTCATGTATTTCTTGCCACACAGGTCCGATTGTCCGAACAGTCCTATCATTTAGGATAGCTGTGAATATCTTATACAGTATTTTTAGACGAGTGCTTGACCTGCAATGCTTCGGGTGAACTAAGTTGCCCGTTTTCCACAGGAGTACTGTACGCCCTTCCACTAACCACTCCGGAATTGGCTCTTCCGACTTTAAATATGATAAATATGACGTGAAAATACCGGCCAGATGCTGATGGGTTGAAGGAAACTTCTTCGACCAGAAGGTCTTGATACCATCTGGTCCTGGAGCAGATTATTTTTTCATCCCTCTTAATACTTTTTTCACCTTCTCGGTAGAGATGGGTGGGCATTGTTCCTCAGGTGTTATGAGGGCATCATACAGCTCCTTGAAACTATTTATTTTCTCTGAGTCTTCGTCCATTTTATGCTGTACTTCGTAGACTTCTCTCCAAAATACTTCGACCTCTTTTGGTTTGGACGGATGGGTGACCGTAACTGGAGGGTCTTGAAGGAGTCGTGATGGGTCAAAGAGAAACTGTTGGTTTTGACTACCGTACCTCTCTTTTCACTCTTGACTTCTCTTAGTGTCAGATAGTATCCGTATTCTCTCAACAATATGCTACCTGATGGTCAGCAGCTTTGACTTGTTAAGTGTGCGACAATGGATCTAGAGTTCGCACGCGAACTTACGATCCTTGGCGGTAACATTCCTGTCACATGTTCTGCAGTCAATCACACACTGAATGCGGGACGCATACAGTCTTGCCCAGCCGAACTTTATGGCGACTTGATGCATTCGTCTTTTGGTCTTATGATCAGCCGTTGGTTTTGCCTTACGGTTCGCATCGGCCAAAGCTCTCGCGGCATTATACACACAACAACTGATAGTCCATAGGTAGGATTCTTCCGAAAATAATAATCTTTAATAAAAAATTACTAATTCGTATAAAAGTAGTTACAAATGTAATTAATGAGAAAAACATTCTTTATGAATTTAATTTTAACGCTTTTCATACGAATAATTTTTTTTTGCTGGTGATTAGTATAGAATAAAAACTATTTATGAATTGATCAAAGTCATCGTACTATGCAATTAGTGTAACTTAATATGCGAATTCAGATATAGAGTATACAATATTTCACATGTTATTCAAAAACATTACATAAATTATAATTAAACAAATTAGACATATAATTGTAATGAAATGAATTATAGGTTTGTTATGAATGGGTTAAAATTCGCCAAATACTGTAGTTATAAATTCAATGTTTTTTTATCATATATATTTTATTATGTAGAACTTATATGATAACTTACTGGACTGCACTTTACCCAACAGAAAAACACACAATAAATAATCAGAATAATCAGATGTAATCTTTACAGTGCAAGCATGAAGAGCATGAAGAGCATTGCGGGAGTGAGAAAACACTATGCAATATTGTATTAAATGATGCGAGAATTTAACAAGTTGATACGTTCATATACCTTGGTAGCTTATTTACTAGGGACGGGAAGTTAGATAAGGAATTAAATAGACGCGCAAACAAAAGTAAGAAGGTTATTGGTAGAGCAGGGCCCCTGATCAGAAGTAAAATTATATGAAATAAAGCTAAAATGGCAATACCTAATTCTATATTTGTACCGACTGTACTATACGGTAGCGTGACATGGATCTGCGGGAAAAGTCTGATGGACAAATTGAGTAACGAGATAATTCTCAAAGAATGTTATGCAGAAGAGAAGTTAGTAGACACATGAGAAATAAATCGGCTAAGAGTGTTCGGGCATGTTGAGAGAATGCCAAATGAACGACTAACGAAACAATTATATCAAGGTAAAGTCAACGGCGGCGTGCCCAGAGGCAGACTGCGGAAAGAATGGTTAGAATGTGTGAATGAGACCCTAGTTAGAAAAGACATAAGAGGCCACAGAAACACGAGAGTCTGCATGAAAAAATGCATGGATGTAAAAGAAGTTAAAGAAGTATGCCAGGACAGAAAAGTATGGCGGCAAATGTTTATTTAAAAAAAGTGTCAGTACAGTGGATGACGTCTGAAACAAAAGACCTTGGACACTAATAGACCATAGTGGGTAACCTCGCATAACGACTTTGTGAGGATCTTCACTCAGGGTGATTGCTAGAGAGATTGATCAGCAACCTGGGTCAGAGCAGTGTTGTGGGACGAACGTTTTATTTAATTAAATAACGTGATAATTCTGGATCAATCTAAAAATTGTACATCCTTTCTTTGCATTACTCCCTTTTCCACCGACTGAGTCACGCTTACCCCGAAAGGAAAATGGCGTAATAATAAAATACAAGCAAAAAATTTTCGTTTTTCTTCGCATGCGAATATTTTTTTAATAATCGGATTCGACAACTTGAGTTTCAAGAAACTTGCATGGTCTATTTGTCCACCCGAGGAAAAAAGTTTATTTTAATATTTGGTGCGTGTAAATGAATTTTATTCTTTCCTAATTTACAACTCTTCACGAAAATGTAAGGTAACAAGATAAATTCTGACGAAATTGTGCGCACAAGTAACAAAAATTTATATAAAAGCGAGGTTAGGTCGTCCTGTATAAATGTATCTATTTACTTGGTTGAAAGCTGCTATGCTTTCTGCAAATTCCTACGATTCAAGGATGTCGCGCAGTTTTTATCGCACATTTTAGAGATTTAAATTATTACCAAGAGCCGTCCGCCCCCGCTCTTCCCAACAATTTGACAACACATGTGGTTTTTTTCACGGTTTAAACCTGAAATATCTCTTTTTATGAAAATGAATAATCGTGAAAGCATTAAATCTATAATCAAAGTGGTTTGTTCTGCGCAATCTCGTGGCGCATTGGTAATGGGGATTAAGAAAATCTTTCTTGGATTGAAAGAAATAATTTGCTTATTTGAAATTACTGACTCTAAAGAAATTATTTCTTTCATTGTTCCTAGTAACTTTTTTGAATCAAAAGAATTTTGTTCAAAATCAAACAAATAATTTCTTTAAATTAAAGAAACTACGTGACGTAATTTATTAAAATCAAATAAATTTTCTTTTAATATCAAAATATTTGTATGCTGAATCAAAAGAACCTATGGTAAAAAAATTTTTTTTTTTTTATTTAATCAGAACTTTTTTCTGGGTGTATGTAACCTATTTACAAATATGATCGACTGGTGCGTTAAAAAATAGTGTTTGACACTTAGCCCCTGAGTGGCACTTCGCTTCGTGTGAATTGCAATACAAGCGTGCTTGCTTATGTAAAACTTACTTTAAGTTCTGTTAAGTTCGTTATATCTCTGGTTTGGAACATTGAATTGTGATGAAGCTTGTATTCATTTGTTAGAAATTGAGTCTACTCTAAAAATGTATTGTTCGACATCTGCGATTTTCTGCACGCTTACCAAGTTGCAGCGCAAATAGCTTGCTACATTTTTTAATTTCATTTTCTGAAGTTCTAATGACCATGTCTTCTCATTGACTAAAAATAAACAATTAATTTAATAAATGGTTTTTGTGAAATTTAATAAGCTTTCTAATAAATACTAAAGTGAACGCATTCAAAATAGTAAGTGTAGTTATATACATCATGAAAACATGAAGAAACATGGATTCTCGCAGTTCTTCAAATTACAAAATTGATATCACATGTTTTTGCAGTATAATCCGGAAAAAACATGGTTGGGGGTGAGCAGACAAACATTTTAAGTCCAGAATTGCGATCGTGGAATGGTTTTGGACGTAACTAGAACAATTACCCTATGCAAAATTGAGTTTTCTCTTTATTCGTTCCATGGATGATTTTCGTTTTTAGCTAAAATTAGTTATTTCTGATGACAGAATAGAAATTAGAAAAAAAAATTTATGGGGGGGGGGACGCACCTGTGGGTTAAATCCGCGAGGGAATAATAAAGAGACCGATCTCCGCACATGCGATTTGGCAGGAGCAACGCAGCGTAAGTATCAGGCCTGTAAGTAGTAATCGCCGTCAATTAGGGCGCAGGCACAATGTGTCCTTTTCTCATGCACATAGAAAAGTGTGAAAGCGACAGATTTTGAAAGTTTGTCTTCTTTTGCTACCGGCAGATAGCAGAAGAGGGGCGTCACCTGTCATCACCGTTTTGGCTGGAAAACCAAATGTTTTTGACAACAAACTATTAGAATCTTCAATTGACCGACAAATGAGGCGATTTGATAGGGCAAAAGTTTAAAATTATTGTTACTTTTTTACTATGATGTCTCAAATATGAGTCTGTCGTGATATATCGGAAAATGATCATATTTAACGAGAAGTTGGAAATGGGTAGGGATTTGACTAACATTTTTTTTACTGGTCAATATAGGTGCCTTCCCGCCCCCACGAAACGTTGAAAAGGGGTAGGGTTTTGACAAAATTATTTTTTGGACCTATCAAAGGGGTGTTTCTGGCCGTTTGGATATTTAAAAGAACCTAAACAGTGAGTTAAATATGATCATTCCGCTATCGTGACATACCAATATTTAAGACATATTAGTAACAAAAGTAACAATAATTTTTAACTTCTTCCGGGTGAAATCGCTTCATTTATCGTTCAATTAAAAATTTTAATAGTTTGTTGTCGAAAAAAACTGTTTTTCCTGCCAAAAAACAGGTGACGCCCCTATTCTACAATTGCATCCCCACTTGAATTATGTATTCACTTAACCAACCGTATTAATTATATTATATTTTACACATTGGATACACTCATTTTGTCTAGCTCGCACATTCTCTGTGTGTTGCTCCTATCAGATTCGGAAACGCTGTCGATGGCAGTTCAGTCTCATTATTCCTTCGTCGTTAATTCTTATCCAAGCGCACCGTCTACAACCTACGGCACAGCGCCTCACATAACCTCACAGTTTCCATTATTCTTACGGGTCACCAGGTCCAGTATTATCGTTTCCTTTGAAATCGAATGTCCCATCGAAATCTCGGAAAATCCGGACTCCCCTTTTCATTCTGGCAGTGTCATTTTTATCTCGGTATAACTCAGAAGGCAGCGGAAGCCGAATTTCCGCTGCGTTTGTTAATAAAGACATCGTGCATTGCTTGTGGCGTATGGATGTTAAATATTGTGCAATTTTAATAACTTGAAAAGTAGAAAGTACACAAGCATTGTACTGGAATTTGTTTTGTGGCATATTTTTTGCACGTATAGTTTTTGGAAACGAAAAAATAAAAAATGGAAGTTTAAAAGAACTATAAAGAATGAAAAAAATGTTGAAATTTTTCAGTTGTACCCATCGACCTACAGTATAAAGTCAAACTCATGTGTACCCTACTGATTTTATTACCATCTCATCGTCATGAGAAGGTATTGTTTTTATGTCAAAACTGACTATCGCCGATTTCTTGAAATATCCACGTTTAGAGACCCCCTGAGTACGAAAAAATCGGGTTTACGATGATGTCTGTCGTCGACGCTGTTATCAACGTCTGTATACCAGACATAGCTTTCGAAGAGCTAATCTGATTGAAATTTTGCTTTGGCAGACGCTGTTAGGGACCAATAATAAAGATTGAGTTCGTTAACCAGCTGTTTTGGATAAAAATTTTGAGATAATTTTTTTCAATATTTAAAGATTCTTTGTACGGTTATTCGTAGTATTCGGAGACTTGAACAATTTATCCTTACGACTTTATACGATAAAGAAAATTATCAGAGTTATAGCATTTTGAAGATCCAGAAAAACAAACGAAAATGAACATTCTAAACCAAACAACGCACGATATAAAAGGAAGCCAAGAAAAGAAAAAAGTTGCTTTTCGAAAGCCCTACAAGATTATCTTTAAAGCTTTTTAAATTTTTTTGAAAATCGGAAATTCAAATTTTGATTGCACAAAAAATAATGAAAAAAAAAAATTTCATTTTGCGGTCAGTCTAATGAAGATGCAAAAAAAGATCAATCAACAAAAATTTTGAACTCAAAAAAGAGCTACAAATTTGTTGATAATCATTTTATGGTAGGATGCGTATTTTTTGTTTTATTCCTAAAAAACATCATTAAAAATAAGAAAACTTATATACGAAAAAAATTAGACCAAAGTTGTTTACACAAAAAAAGCTATAAATTTGTTATTAAACATTGATTTTCTTTAATCGTAAAAAATAAGATTGATAGCAAAAAAAAATAAGTTTTTTGGAAAGCGACACAAGAAACGAAAAAAATTAAAAGGCTAAACTGGTTTGACCAAAAAATATCTAAATCTTTTTTCAACTCTTGTTATAAAAATAGATTGAAAATAAAAAAATTAACTTTTTGGAAAAAGTGACAAAATCTAGCCCTTTTAGCTTTACTTGATATATTTTTCCTTATGATGATGGGTTCTGCTCTACCGATAACCTTCTTACCCTCGTTTATAGGCCTATCTAACTTTCCACCAATCTTTGCGGCACCAGTGAGTAGGGTCCCAAGATGCATGTACTTATCAACTTGTTCTATTCTCTCAACATTTAGGACAATGTTGCCCATTAGCTTCTCAACTTTTACTTCAAACACCATAATTTCTATTTTATTGACGTTAAATTTAAAGCCCATGTTCCTCATTTAATTAAATTTTCTCAACATTCTTTGCGAGTCCTCGATTAACTCTGCCATAACAACTTTATCATCGACGAAAGCTAACCCACGTACCCTCACTGTTTCGAGATCTAAACATTCTTCGTCAAAGAGGGACATTTTTAGACTGTCGGCAGGCAAATTTTTTTTAATGAGCATATTCAACTTTATTTCATGATTCAAATGATTTTGCAATTTTAAAATTACCTGTCTTACGCTTCTAAAAATAACTGTAATAATTACAACAGAACGTTAAGTGGGTACTGTTTGAACTTCAAGTAGAAATTTTGTCATTCTCTTAGCGTTGGCGACTGTTATTATGGACTTTAATGTATTTTCGGATACGCTCGCAAAGCAAGAATACAATGAGCAGAACTTGTCAGCTGAAAAGTACTTCTGTCCGGAGTCAATCAGATAATGTAATTTTCAAGAAGATAGCTCACAGGTAAATAAATAGAAGATAAAAGCCCTCCCTTATGATCTTATAATAAAGAAAAACGCGTTTTATGTAGGTTAAAAATATATTTCAACGTTTGAAAATTTACTTTTAAACAGTTTGCTTCTTAAACATAATTGAAGCAAATTCAAAACGTTGAAAGTTCTCTTTTGTGATTATTTTGTTCTGCATATTCCGACTTTTTAAGCAACACGGCTCAGTCAGCTAACAAGTGGAGTTTTCAGTGAAAATATTTTTTCAGTGTAATAGAGTTGCAACACTTTTATGGCTGAGAGTACTCGTAAAATTGAGAGAGGAAATTAAATAACTTCCACAATACTGATTTAATTTTTTTGTGCTATAGTATACTTTTTTCATCTAAATACCATTTTTATTTACAGATTTGACAGTTTATTGATACTTATTAATTATTAAGTAACAAGCTTTACCAGAATTAACTGTTGAGCCATTTTATTTACCACTTCAAGTCTGTGGATTTTAATTCACCTTCATACGTCATGTGTAATCGTCCTGATTTGATGATTGACCGTTCTGAGGCTGTAATTGATATTGATATATTTCGCATGTCTGCAACGGAATACAACACAGAACTTATGTTAAATTTTCAACCCGAAAAGAGGAGCTTTCTACAAAATAATTGAATTGTCAACTGGGAAAAAATAATTTTTCACCGAAAATGACGACTCCTCAACAAAAAACATAGATTTTCAACCAAATAATTAAATTTTCAGTTGAAAATTGTAATCTTTAACCATAAAACGAATTTTCAAGAAAGCAATGCATGTTCAAGCAAAACATATAAATCTTTAATCAAAAACAATTAATTTTAAAATAAAAAAGTCAATTTTTCTACAGCACAGTAGAGTTTCCTACCAAATCGTTGAATTTTCTACCAACATTTTTAAATTTTCAAACCAAACCATAGGATTTTTTTACGATACATTAAACTTTTAACCAAATACTTTAATTTTTAATTATAAAAGTAATTTTTAATGAAGAAACCAATTTTTAACAAAGCAGTTCCATTTTTAACAAAAGAGGAGATGGATTTCCGAATCAAAGAGTGAAATTTTCAATCAAGAAAGATTTTCTAGAAAATCAATTTTCTACTGAAATGAATAATTCTCAACTAAAAAAATGTAGTAGTTAATTTTATTAGTTGAGTTTCTACTAAAGTGTTAAATTTTTAAGCGAAAAATATGAAATTTATACAAAAAAGTTAAATTTTAAACCCAAAAAGGTAAATTTTCAACAAAAAAGTTCATTTTCTACCAAAACAGATTAATTCTTAACAAGAAAGTTGCTGGTTTTTGCAAAAAAGAATAAATGTATGCAATGAAAGCCGAATTTTCAAACCAAAAAGAATGAAAATTGAAGTCAGACTGCAGAATTTTCAAGTTTAAAAGACGAATTTTCAAAATAAAGGATGACTGTAAAACCTGTGATAAATAATTAGGATTGTTAGTAATTTATAAACATTTCTAAAAATTGTGCGTTTGAAAAACTATGTAGATAGATACTTGGGGAGAGGGTGAGAGGAGTTGGGATTGGAGAAAGTCTCAACCTATCTTACGAGGGTGGATTAATAAGTTTCCGGCCTGACCAAGAAAAACAACGTTTTTAAGAATTTTTTTTTTTATTTCTCAACATAATCTCCTCCAAGGCTGATACA
>NC_046661.1:53758723-53760439 GCF_010883055.1 Belonocnema kinseyi | reverse complement strand
AAGCTATCTAAGGATGGTACTATAGAACGCCACCTCAAGGTAGGCCTAGTGGCGCCATCTCTTGGTCAGGCCGGAAACTTATCAATCCACCCTCGTATAGGGAGGGTGGTGGGATCAGAAAAATAACTGGCTTTATTTGTGGATGTCCTATTATTTGTTTATTAATTTATTATAACTTTTTAAATTTATTATTATCACGATTGATATGTACTAATATACAGTGAAACTATTCTACAGCGCCGATTTTGGGGCTGACGGTGGGTGGGAACTAACTCATTATAGCCCTCTCCGATTTTTTTTGTTCACGCCTGAGTGCTCACCTGAGTGACAAACGCAGACCCCGCACACTCCGCGCTGCTCATGATACACCTACCTGCGACGCGGCGTCAATTCTCGGAAGGGCTACAGAAGGGAGGTCTATTAAAGAATTTCACTGCACTAGCATTACTAGGTACTACTAATATTATTAGGTAAATTACAAGTTATACCAGAGATGTAATACTGTTGCGATTAATGCAAAATTTAATAAACATTTTTTACCTTTGAAGCACTGGATACTATACTATATAAGCAAGCACTAGATTGCAATGACATTTTTTTGATCATGTACCCCCTCCCCCAACACCCAAAAGACTTTCCATAGTTTACGCACGGCCTCTAAGGAAAGTTACAATTTTTTCCGTTTTGTTGCTCGTTATGGTTGTATGACTGTAGAAAATGTAATAAATTTGAAATAAAAATTTACTGCACTGTATGTTAAAAGGGTCGATCACACATCGAGATTCTGGGGTTACGCCCGTTGTAAATATGCGATTATAGCTTGTCGCCAATGGTAATTGCGGGTCTGCCGGATGTCGTAACGTGGTTTGTCTTATTGGTTAGATATATGTGCATGGAAATTTGTTTGAATTAAACTAATTTCTGTTGATTCAACCAAATATTTGATTGACACAACCGAATTTTTTTTTGTTCAATCAACCAAATGCTCCATCCACTAAAATATTTAGGTCAAACAACCAAAAATGTAGCTGGCTACCCAAAATTTGGTTGTTCACTTAATGACTATATTCTATGGTTGAAATAGGACTAATTTTATTGATTTAACTATATCGTTTTTTACATGAAGAAAAATACCGGGGCATTCCGTGGGATAATGATGGGTCATGTCTCAGATTTTGCTTCAATTTAGGCTATTAATAGTGTTGATGGTACTAAATTAATGCACCAAGATGTAATTCGAAATTGTTTAGATTAAAAAAAAAGATTTGCTTTAACAGTGTCGATCTGCTTTCTTTCTTGTTATCATAAATCAGTTGCTAATAGAGAAAAATGTATTAGACGATTAAACAGATTATACAGCCGTGTATCGAAAACTATTGTGTATTGATGCTTCAAATACATAATTTATATCTGAGCCTCTTTCCTACTATATAGCACAAAGATAAAGATACTTCATAAAAAACTATTTATCACCCATTAAAATGTGAACGGCTTTGTCCCATAGTTTAGGGCTAAATCGATCAGTCATCAAAAAGAAGGAAAACAAAGTTTTTTGAAGTAAAACTTCACAGATAAAGTAATTAGTTAGAAGTTTCCTACATTTTGAAGCAAATAAAGATACTGGAACCTATGGAAACGTTAAATAATCAGCTTTTTATCACATATATAACCAGGTCTGAAATGTAAAAAAATAAATGGGTAGGTCCTGAGGAAGGG
>NC_046661.1:53756855-53758713 GCF_010883055.1 Belonocnema kinseyi | reverse complement strand
GCCGACTGTGCGGTACGGTAGAGAGACGTGGACCTACCAGGAAATCGATGAGAGTAAAATTAACGCGATTAACGAGAAATTCCTGGGCATGATAATGCGGCAAAGCACTGATGGACTATGTGAGTAATCAGATAATCCTCAAAGATTCTAATTTGGAGGAGGCATGTTAAGAGAAAGAAGGATGAACGACTAACGAAACAAGTAGGATAAGGGGGAGGGGTAGCGCCAACCAGTTAACAGTCAATAATTTTTTTAAAGTTAACAAGATGTTAAATTTATCTATTTTTTCTCATTTTTAGTTCCACATTATTGTATATAGTATTTCTATAAGTATTAATCACTGAAAAAACATTGATTTGGTAATTTAATTATTTCTAAGAAGCTGTACTCCACCTGGGGGCAAATCCGACCACATCTTTTGATGAAAATAAAAACATCTAAAGATAAGAAAATGTGATGGTTTGCTTCTGTGGTATTTTATGTTCTGGAAAAATGACCTTTAAACATATCCAACAATAAGAATAAGTTATTTTGAACAAAAATAGAGAAAGCTGCAATATAACCTCTGATCATTGACATTCTACTAGAAATGCACTTCACTCAATATTTCTACCGTACCAATACAAGAAACCTACATACCGACCGGATTGAGAATAATAACATTTAATAGTTTCTTACATGTAGATCACAAGATAAATAGCTGTTCTACATTTCCGATCATTTGTCGACGAAACTTGTGACACGTGTTTCACCTAAGCCCTTGTTAATATTATTTTCGTCGGGTCTGCTCCCCTGGCCAGGCCTCACTTATTTACGAGATGTAATATATTTTTGACTTGAATTACGTCTAGTTATTATAATCAAATTGTGTAATATTATTTTGTCTGTCAAAATATCGAATTTTTGTACTGTAAGTATTGTCATTAAAGTTAAAAACTTTATATTTCTGTCAGCGAAACTTTCATTCTTTCGCGGTAAAAACTGTTTTCTGTATAGTTTTTCTTTTACAACATCAATTTTCAAGACTTTAGCACGTAACACTATCCCTATAATAAAATGGATTTATTTAATGTAAATTAGAACTAAATTTATTAAATAATAGCCATGATATAAGAAAAGTCACCTTTGTCCCACCGGTTGGCGCTGCCCCTCCCCATACCCTATATCAAGGTAAAGTAAATGGCAGGCTGTCCTGAGGCAGACCGTGAAGAAAATGGTTAGAATGTGTGAAATGAGCTTGCATGAGAAAATGCATGGACGTGAAAGCATCGACAAATAGTTTATAGAAAAAGTGTCTGTGGAGTGAATGACGCCTGAAACAAAAGACCTTGGACAATAATGGGCTCGAGTGGGAAGCTTTACATGATGACACTGTGGGGCTCTTCACTTGGGGTGCTCGCCACAGAGATTGATCAGCAACCTGGGTCAGAAAAGGACTGCGGAACGAACGTGTTACTTAAATAAATAACATCGGAATCCTAGATATCAATCAAAAAATTGATAGGCCGTCCCCCACATCACTCTCTTCTTCACCGAGTGAGCTTACCCCGAAATAGAAATGGCTTGCATCTTCCAGTGTTTTGTTTGGGGCAATTCAGCAGGAAAATTCCACATGAAACTCCTTGCTGTCCCCTTGCGCTAGTTCACATTTTGGCCACATCAACATTATAGATGGCTTTTCGAGGTTCTGTTGGTCCCAATAAGTAAGTAAACATTTTTTATAATAATTTCTTCTGTAAAACACTTTATAAACGTTTTAAGTTTTAAATTAAATGACTAAAATGTCATATCAAAAAATAAATACATTGTTTTAGAAAAAATACCGTTATCCTAATTCTTTCATGCCACTTTCTGTTAC
>NC_046661.1:53753723-53756755 GCF_010883055.1 Belonocnema kinseyi | reverse complement strand
GAGCAGCGCAGCCGCTTTCCCTTCGCTGAGCAGCATTGGTGGTATCCTCTCCCGGGAGGATATAAGTGACTGTTCACGTTCTCGAACGGCGGACATAAAGGCGGTTCCAGTTTATATATAAATACACGCCCTAAATATATATTTAGGGCGTGCATTCATTTTTAGGAATTTGTAAAAGACGGCCTTACTTGAACTACATCAGATCGAGATATATCGTTACTATATGCAGGTCAAAGCCCCACCATGTGGCCTTAGTTTTCATTAGATATCGCTTTATCGAAATGTAAACAGCATAGTTTTTGTAACGTTAACGATGCCGGCTTACGTGCCAACAAAGCAGCATTTGCGGGAAGTTTTACTTGTCTTTTTCAATCCGAAGAAAAGTGCTGCTGAAAGTCATCGATTGCTTTCGGAAACTTACGAGGATCGATTAAAACCTATGACTGCTCGTTTCGAAAATTTAAAAGTGGCGATTTCTACACGGAGGACAAAGAACGTACAGGTCAAACTTAAAATGAGCTTGAAAAATCATTGGGGGTTGTTCGTTTACTCATTTCCAGACGCTAACATGCACTGAGAATGGTCCCAAAGCAAGAAAATTGGATACCTCACGAACTGAAGCCAAGAAACTTGGAAAGGAGATTTTTCACTTGTGAACATCTACTCCACTGGCAAAGTAGGAAAGTAGGAAAGGGTTTTTGCATCCTATTATCACTGAAAATGACAAGTTGATTCGCTATGATAACCCTAAACGTAGGAAATCGTGGGTTAAGCCCGACCAACTATCAACAACAACAGCAAAACCGAATATCCATGGCTCGAAGCTCATTCTCTGAACTTGGTGGGATCAGCAGGGTATAGTGTACTATGAGTTGCTTCAACCTAACGAAATCATCACAGGTGAACTTTATCGGAAAGAACTAATGCGATTGAGCCCAGAATTAAAGAAAAAACACGATAAAGGTATTCTTCTGCATGACAACACTCCGCTCCACGTTGCAAACCCTGTCAAAACATACTTGGAAACGTTGAAGTAGGAAGTCCTACCCCACTCCAAGATGCCAAAAAATGGGTCGATTCGTGGGTAGTTTCAAAAGACAAGTCGTTTTTACGACGTGGTATCCTTATGCTACCAGAAAGATAGGAAAACGTAGTTGCTACACCGAAAAAAATGTGTAGCTATATTAGTTCAATAATACCTTGAACCAAAAACGCTTCGCATAAATTAGAACTCAGTCGGTAAAAAAGTCGAACTGGATCTCTTTATTTAATTTGTAATTTTATCGGTTTCAGTATAGAACCGGCACTCTAGCAATACCGACTTACATCGATTCAGCAAGTATTGAAATGAAGCAGTTCTTCATGTAAAACTCGCATCATTCATAAGTTGAATATCAGCTGTTCTAAAGCATCGAAACAGATACTGTTCCACTTTTGTATCGGGTACGTAACAAAATTTGAATCACAGTGCGTCCATATAGATATACTCGCTATGCTTCGCTCCGTTCGACTCTGCTGGTTCGAATGACGACGAACAACGAGGATCCAACGAATCTGTAACGTTTAAATTTGAGAGCACGCGAGATTTGATATTCAAATAATTATTCTTTAATTTTTCTCAACACATATTGTGCGGCGCCTAAACTAAGTACAATGTTCTCGCGAAGCTCCTACGTTACAGATTCGTTGGATCCTCGCTGTTCGTCGTCATTCGAACCAGCAGAGTCGAACGGAGCGAAGTATAGCGAGTATATCTATATCGACGCACTGTGATTCAAATTTCGTTACATACCCGATACAAAAGTGGAACAGTATCTGTTTTGATGCTTTAGAACAGCTGACATGCAACTTATGAATGTTGCGAGATCTACCTGAAGAACTGCTCTATTTCAATACTTACTGAATCGATGTAATTCGGTTTTGCTATAGCGTCGGTTCTATACTCAAACCGATAAAATTACAAATTAAATGAAGAGATCCAGATTGACTTTTTTACCTACTGAGTTCTAATTTATGGGAAGCGTATTAGTTGAAGGTATTATTTAACTAATATAGTTACATATTTTTTTCGGTGTAGCGATGAACAATACTTTGAATGATTGCGCCGCTGTGCCACGCCGCCACCGGGCATTTTGGTTTAAACCGGCGCTGCCACTGATTCGAATTCAGCGCCGTCGGCGCGGCAACGTATCGGCGCGCCGACGTAATCTAGACCGTCACGCCGCCCCGCCGCCGCCGATTAAAATTGCTCATATCGCCGCTGCCGTTCATATAAAAATGAAACCGGCTTCCAGTAAAACTATGGTAAATCACACCAGTGGCCACGTCTCACGACCGTGAAATGGGTGGCCACAGGGCACGATAAAATCAGAATGGCATGCCGACGAAACTCTCGTGTGTCTTCAGAACATGAAGCGCCCCAAGGATGACAGCTTTCTGCATCCATCTCGCAAGTGCCTTGGTATATTTTTGAAACGCGGGTATGGCACCTCCGAGGGCACCGATCACAAGGACAATTACTTCAACCGAATATTTTGGGTACAATCGCTACAGCTCCCTTTTAAGGTCTTGATACCTATACCACCATACTAAAAATTTCAAAGTTCACTCCACTTTCACAGTCTAAATATTTTTAAAGTCCCTAGGAAGGACCCCAGATCGTCCTGTGTCGGAAGTCAGATTTGCTCCCGGAAGTTCCTATGCTGGCTTCAGCTCCGTGAAGCCCACTGCCCGCCAGTGTCATAAATCAATCTAGAAAATAGTTCTTCATAAAGTTGAAGAGCTTCTCTTCAGATTGGCTGAAACATCTCAAGAAATCGCGCCTTTTTGAAAAATTGAACAATCGGCTGCGCGAAGAAAACCAAAATTAGTCGTTCTGTAGGGTCTTCTCTTGGGGAACAAAGCATAGACGAACGTGAGCACGTGCAGGTACACAGTCGGCTATTCAGCGAGGATCAGCCGACTAGCGAGTGCATCGGCTAATCCACTGGGTCGGCTATAGGGTTACGGAACACACACACACATATATATAT
>NC_046661.1:53751531-53753623 GCF_010883055.1 Belonocnema kinseyi | reverse complement strand
TTTAATAAAAGAGCTAGAAGTATATAGGAATCATTTTAAATCCCTTGAAAACAAAATAAATGAAATTTATTCTCTATAGTTCTCTAGAAATCCCTTGAAATTTGTAAAATCTTCTCAAATCTGGTTAAATTCTTTTAAATTTTGGATATCTCTTACAATTCTTTGGAATCTTTTTAAATAACTGAAAATCTTCCAAATTCTTTAAGTTTTCTTTTAATTTCTTCATATCCACTGAAATACGTAGAAATCACTTGAAATAAACTTTTTTGTTATTCTTTAAAGTCCTCCTGAAATCCCTAGAAATATGTGAAAACTTTAGTAATTCAATAAAATCCTGTAAATCTTGTGAAATTTTTTGAAGTACCTTAAACTACCTGGAAATCTTTGAAATCGCTAGACAAAATACTTTAAAATCTTTCAAATAATTTAAAATCCCTGAAATACTTTGAAATAATTTGAATTACTATGTCAGGTAAATAAATTAATCATTCGCTTTTAGTTTATGTATAATATTTTTCGTTACTTCTTTCAATATGTTAACATTAGTTATTTCCATACTAAGTCTCTTTGACTTTTGTAGAATCACGAGAAATCTATGATAAAATTCTTAATAGGAAAATCATTCTAAACTTATACCGAATAATATTCTTTGATAAAGCTTTTCTTCTGTCGATTTCGAGTTCGATTCAGCAACTAACTATGGGAGAGTACCCCTGGTTGGGACGATCCTTGGTTGGGATAGAGGGTATAAATTTTATAGATTAAGCATTAAAAATCTGAAAAAATTACAGTGACACTCTACTATAGTGCCGATTTTGGGGCTGACGGTGGTTGGGAACTAACTCATTATAGCCCGCTCCGCTTTTATTTGTTTACGCCTGAGTGCTCGCCTGCGTGATAACCGCAGACTCCGTGCACCCCGCGCAGTTCCTGTTACACCTACCTGCGGCGCGACGTCACTTCTCGGAAGGGCTATAGAAGGTAGGGCTATTAAAAGGTTTTACTGTACTTACGTTTTCTTTTATTATAAGGCGAGTGACTGTTTCGATATTATGCAAGATGTTAGACAATGATGTGCAACGTCCTGATGGCTATTTATATTATTCATTCACAAGTATTTAAGAATGGGCCTTTTCGACGAAGAAGGTGTGGATCTCGAAGCAGTAAGGGTGCGTGGGTGAGCATTCGCAGATAATGAGGTTATTATGGCAGAGTCAATCGAAGACTTGCAAAGAATGTTGAATAAACTGAATGCAAGCATGAAGAGCATGCGCCTCAAAATTAACGCGAATAAAACAAAAACTATGGTGTTCGAAAGAAAGAGTGATAATACACTATGCAACATTGTATTAAATGATGACAGAATTGAACAAGTTGATAAGTTCGTATACCTTGGTAGTTTATTTATTAGGGTACGGAAGATCGATGAGGAATTAGATAAATGCATAAACGAAGTTAAGAAGGTTATTGGTAGAGCAGGGCCCCTTATCAGAAGTAAAAATACAGGGTCGATACGCTAGGACTTACCAAACAGTATGCAACCCGTCTTGCACGCCAATGCTATTCTTATGAGCGTGAATGCGGTGTTGCTTACTTTTTGGTAAGTCCCAGCGTGTCCACGCTGTATATCAAATGAAGCTAAAATGGCAATACATTATTGTATATTTGTACCGACTGTACTATACGGTAGAGAGACATGGGCCTATCAAGAAAAAGATAAGAGTAAAATTAACGCAATTGGCATGAGATTCTTGCGCATAATATGCGGGAAAACTCTGATCGACAAGTGGGGAAACGCACATGACGACTTTGTGAGGATCTTCGCTTAGGGTAATTGCTAGAGAGATTGATCAGCAACCTAGGTCGGGGTAGTGTTGCGAAACGAACGTGTTATTTGAAAAATAATCACATTAACTAGGTGTACAAAATCATTTTCTATGCACATGCAATATTCCTTGATAGGGACACCTGCACGTTCCTTGGGGAGGACACTTCGCGCATGCGCGATATATTTTATTTTGTTTTTGCTTTCGATGGCAATAGATCGCAAGGAGAAAAGCTCGGATAAACAATAATTCCAATGCTGTACATA
>NC_046661.1:53745642-53751431 GCF_010883055.1 Belonocnema kinseyi | reverse complement strand
CAAATATCATAAATAAAATAGTGATTGTTTCTTGAAAACAACCGTCCCAATTTCGGTTAGGTGTCAGGAAACTCATCGACAATGTAGTTACTACTTTTCTTGTTTGTACAGCAGTATAAGAGATATGAAAAAAGGATAAGAAATAAAATTTTCTCATTAAAAAGTTGAATAAACTTGGTTAATACAATTTTTTTTATTAGACACATATTTTTCGTCTTATTCGTCAAAAATGCAATTAAATAAAAGAAATTAATTTTTCACTAAAACTATGCAAGATACGAAAAAATATTAATGGACAAAAATTGCTCATCCGAGAAGGGTCTAAAAATTGGTTGATAATCATTTTTTGTTGGGAGTGCAGTTTTTGTTTTAATCATATAAAATAAGATTGAAAATTTTTTTAAATTATTTTTTCGAAGACAAATACAAGATTTAAAAATATGAATAGACAAAGGTTGTTCATCCGAGAAAGGTCTAAAAATTGGTTGTTAATCATTTTTCTATGAGGTGAGTAGTTTTTGTGTTAATCATATAAAATAAAATACAAAATTTTGTTAATAAAGTTTTTGGAAATCGAATACAAGATTCAATAAAAATTAATAGACAGATGTTGTTCATCGAAAAGAGATCATCAAATTTGTTATGACCTAAGTTCTGATAAGTCGCGTACTATTTTTTTAATCGTGAAAGATGACATTACAAATAAACAAATTATACTTTTGGGAAAAAGGCACAACGTTCACTAACTTTCAGTCGTCGGTTGTCGCACCTAGGGCGCGCAACAGGTGCGCTCTAACTTGCGAGCCGCGAGAGCAGCGCGCAATGAGAATATTCGGACAGATTACGGGCAGATTTTTCACTTTCTTGGTAGAAACTGGAATTATATATTATCCTTAAAGAAAACGATTAAACAAGCCAAATTTACCAAATAAAAATGTACTGCGTTTTACTTCTGAGAAACAAGTGGGGAGTCCCGGTATATTCGATCAATTATTATAATCATAGGTGATCAACTAAAAACGTTTTTGATGTAACTTTTGCAATTTAAAATGCATTTAATTGTTTAAGTTACATTGTTAAAATTCTTTAAATTGAAATGATACGTCTAAAAATGAATATCTAAAATGAAAAAATGTTTAAAAAATAATGTAATTAATTAAAATACTTTAATAATTTGCAAATTTTCATTAATTTTCTTCGGATTTTAGAATAATGTGACCCATTAAAATAATTTCGACAAGCAAACTTACCAAATTTCCAAAACTGAGAATCTTACACGAATCCACTTTTTATTCGTTATAACTAATAAAACTGCAGTTAACAAGATTTAAAATAAATTTTAACAATTGGTGTAAGAAATTGTCATTAATCTTAAAATTTATTATTCAGAGAAAAAGCTAATTAATCATAAAAATAAAGATGCGAGTGCACTAAAAAGATAGCGAATATTTTTATTTATAATTGCATTCTTTAATTACTTGAATTTCGCTTTAAGACGGAAAAAGAAACCTTTAAATTGTGAAACTTTCTACTAACTGTCCTGATGCAAAATTTAAAATTTCCATAAATTTTACAATTTTGAAATTCTTAAATTTAAAGCTAATTAAAATTTGACTTATTTTTAAATTTCTAGCAAAATAAATTTTAAATTTAAATATTTAGAAGCTGGAATTTTCAACTTGTAATGTCCAGAAAAACGTAAATTAACAATTCTATAATCATTTAATTATTTTATTTTTACGGTATATACTTTTTTAAATAAACAATTTGAATGTTGAAAAACTAAGATAAAAATGGACTAAAAAATTGTTTAAATTATAACTTAAAACCATCTGATTATAAGTTATTATAATTCAACATTAAGTCTAATTTTAAAATGAAAAAAAAAACAGAAACATAGAGGGGAGTACCCAAGTATGAGATATCAACTCTGTTTGGCGTAATTGTCGGAATTCTATGTACTGAATTTAAAAGCAATATAGGTCATTTTAAAGTAAATTTAGTTTGTCATAAGAAGCTCCAATGAAAAATTTTATTACAAATTTTTTTATGCTGAAAATACAAAAAATGTAAAAAAGTGCTTTTTCCAAACTCGTCAAACTATTCTCACAATATGAGATACCCAGGAAATAGCTAATAAAATGCAAAATAAAGTATTATTTTTAATGAAAAACTTCATTCCATGTTTCCGAAGTATAAATTTACGGCTATTTAGATATATTTAGTTTTTGCAGTAGTCACAAACACTTTTGTAACCAATTTCCCCCGCGCAGCCAGTGTTATAAAAACCACAGGTATCTTATATTATGAGAACCACACTGTGCAATGCACTTACTATGCCTGACCTGTACAATGAAAAACTTCAACACTATCGATATTTTCCTACTTAGTTATTCAATCCCCAGCACTCCAGACAAACTTTGCTGCTAAATACATATTTAATGAATAATAAATAGGGTTTAAAGAATTCCCTTCCAAGAACTCGACCACCATCGATTTCACAAAAAGTTCGCCTATAATCTTTAGAAGCCCAAGGAGAAATGGAATATACCACGAAATTACTCTTTCATCAAGGGCTACAAGTTAGTGATAGAACCAACAGAGTGGGTCTCTTAGTTTACCTGATACCCCGCTTTCTCATATTACGAGAATATCTCATATTCGAGTACTCTTCTCTATAAATTTTAATATTTCAGAAAAAATATAAATTTTGTTAAAGTTTTGGAAAAAAGCTTTTAAAGATTTTTGAATGGTTTCAAGAGAATCAAGTATTTATCTCTATATTTCTAGAAAAATTTTTAATGACTTTTAAAAAAATTAGTTTTAAGATTATATCTAGAAAAATTTTTAATAGTTCCAAAATTGACAAACAATAATCTGAAATCATTTCAAGTTGTGAATTAATTTTGAATCATTTCAAAGCTTCTAAATATCTCTTATAAATTTAAAACATTTTAAAATTCTTCTAAGTAAAAATTTACGCTTAAAATGAAGATTTAAAATCAAATATGTTTAAAGTAAATGATTTTAGAATTACGCATTGTTAGGTGAATTACATCATAATTAAAAAATTGAACAGTTGAACTTAAGATTTAAAAAAAAGTTGAAATAGAATTTAATTTCAATTTGTAAATAATTTATCGAGAAAGATAAAAGGTAGAAATATTATTTTAAATTACATTATATCATCATGTGATACAAAATGTGTGATAATTTAAGTGATTATATATATATATATGTTTCTTCTAAAAATTTGTAAAATTCTCGGTCAAAAAATAAGTTCACTATCATTTCCCGGTTTCTCCCGGTCTACAAAATTCCCGGTTGCCCAATCCATCAGCTAGTCTGAAATTCAATTATTTCGAAAGCCTTCCATCCAGTAGTAGATGGAATAATAAGATAGTACTTATTGACTATAGAAAATTGCAGCAATAAACAGTTTAGAATGCGAGAATCGGAATCTAAGAATGAAGATTGGACTATCGGCTCCGGCACTTCTGTTTTCGCCGTTATCTCACTTGTGTTAGCGGCAAGCAATTTATCTCTCATTCGCTCAAGGTTCTAATTGCTGCTCATCATTTAATTTTTTGCTTCTCCCCTTCATGTCTCGCTTAGTACTACGTCTTAAGTCTTAAGGAAAATAAACGACCTTTCAAACTTTTTAGAGTCTAATCATCTTTCTTGTTTTGACTCTTTCTGCTGACTCCAGCAATCCAAAGAAAACTGGCCGATCATCTCACTCTGTTTCGTGTGAGTGCATACCCAGCGCTATGACATCACGGTGGAATGTATGGATCATGGGATATATTTTTTGTGAATGTGACTCTCCTAGTCGGGTTTCACGGTTCCACTTCCAAAATAATCAGAAGTATACATTTCGAATTTGAATTTCCCGCCAATTGTGTTAAATTCTAATTCTAATGAGAATGTATTATGTAAGGTTCATTAAGATTTTATGTAAAATTTAACTGCCTCTAGGGTTATCAAGTTTCAAGAAAAATTGGACAAATTAAAAGTTTCATGAAACTGTGGAAACGTATAAAAGTTTCCAGTTTCAAATATTATGGCAGGAAATCTTAAAACATTTAAAATTTGATTTTAAGTATTAACATTGGAAATTTAATTGTATATTAATCTAGACTAATACAGTGAAACTCTTTTATAGCGCCGATTTCCGGGCTGACGGTGGGTGGGAACTAACTCATTATAGCCAGCTCCGCTTTTGTTTGTTCACGGCTGAGTGCTCGCCTCAGTGACAGCCGTAGACCCCACCTACTTCGCGCAGCTCCTGTTACACCTACCTGTGGCGCGGCATCAATTCTTGGAAGGACTATAGAAGGGAGGGCTACTAAAGGGTTTCACTGTATTAATATGACATCAATCTTAATATTAATATTAATATTATGTAATATAAGTATTAATATTAGTAAATTGTAGCGTATCCAAAGGCAAGCCGAAAAAATGGTGGTTATGTGTGAATGAGACCCTAAGCCGAAAAGATATAAAAAGCTTTGGAAACACAAGAACTTGCATGAGAAAATGTATGGGCGTAAAGGAAGTTAAAGTTTTATGCCAGGACAGGAAAGTATGGTGATAAATAGCTTATAAGAAATTGCGTGATGAAGAGCGTAAATGGAGTGAGAGACGCTTGAAACGAAGAACATTGGACACCAATGGGCCCAGGTGGAGAGCATTACTTGGTGGATGTGATTAGAGAATAGAGTATGGATGCCACCACCTGATTATCAGTCATTTCGCGTTAGACGTAAAATTATTTATATTTGCTAGAGAGATTAATCAACCACAATTCCCTCTCTCACATATCCCATATAAACTCCTTAGTACGCCTTGATCCCAGGCAGTATAACAAGGCTAAAGCCGAGTGAGTCACCCTCACCTTGAAAGGGATTTGGCCTAATGGTATACTAAAAGAAAAATAATAATATAAATAATTAAAATTTCTAGTTTTCTAAACTCTGATTTATTTATCGAAGGCTTCACAGCCCTTGCCGTGGGTGTGATTATTAATTTAACTATGATATTTAACTATCATTTTAAAAGTAATAAAAATAAGCTTTAATATTTATTATAACTGTTATTCTTTGGTGATTAGTCTGTATGAATTACCAAAATTCCTATTTATTCATCGCAGGCTTCACAGTCTTTGCTCTTTTCCGTTTTTTTCATTAAAAAATAATTCATTTTACTTAATATTAAACTATTCCCATCGAAGATTCATCATATATTGAAAATTCATCTGTTTGGTCGAAAATGTAACTTTTTTATTGCTAATTCCTCGTTTTTAATAGAAACTTTATCTGTTGGTAGAAAATTCAACTACATATATTGTCAAAAATTAACAATTTTGTTTAGCATTCAACTACTTTTTGAAAATGTTTTGTTTTGTTTAAAAATTCATCTCTTTCTTTAGAAGTTTAACCTTTTCTGATAAAAGTGATTTTCATTGAAATTGGTAAAAATGTTAGGTGATTCAATTCTATACATTTAAAATCTAATCTTTTTATTGAAGATTTAATTATTTTGTTTAAAATCCATATTTTTTGGCTGAATTCAACTATTTTTTAATTAAAACTTTAAGTTTTGAACCCCGTCATGTCAGAAAAAACTATTATTATAAAGGCTGTATTTGTATCTGAAGTCTGTCTGTATTTTTTGTAGAAAAATTTTAAAAAATAAGCAAAAGGAGGACGAATCTGTAACTTGAAGTTACTAAAAGTCCTAAAAGAATTCTATAATCGTATATAAACTAAGGTGGGGGGGGGGGGGGG
>NC_046661.1:53743136-53745575 GCF_010883055.1 Belonocnema kinseyi | reverse complement strand
TTTCGGCGTAAAAAAAAACACTCTTTTTGCGAAATTTTTTTTAAGAGTATGGATTGAGAAAATGTATTTAAAATTGTTGTATTATTAAGTATACTTTTGGAAATATTCTGTAATTTTTTCATTTGAAAATATTTAAAAACAAGCCGGTGACAGAGATTGTCCGTGACCGTCTTGAAAAAAAAACAATTCGCGGTGTTCACTGTATCTTGGTCGGAAATTATCGGAAATCAAAAACCATTTATATTTAGTCAAAGTATCATCAAATCCTCCCCCCAACGTTTTT
The DNA here is from genome assembly GCF_010883055.1 of Belonocnema kinseyi. Lineage (NCBI taxonomy): Eukaryota > Metazoa > Arthropoda > Insecta > Hymenoptera > Cynipidae > Belonocnema > Belonocnema kinseyi. Next base: position 53,745,292 of record NC_046661.1, on the reverse strand, counting down.
TGATTATTTTTTTTTTGCATTTAAAATTTTTTGGTGGTCTTCTAAAGTGTAATCTGCTAATTTCCACGAAAAATTCCACCATTTTGGGGGGTGACAAACACCTTTAATGTAAAAAATGTTTAAGTAAACGTTGGGGGGAGGTATTTTATATGTAGAAAATGTGTACCAAGTTTGAATTGAATCGGTAAAGTAGTTTTTAAATGTCAGTGAACACGGACTTTGAAAAAGTAGTTTTGAGAAAAACGCGTTTAAAGTTTTAGAAGCCCGCAGCTGTCAGTGCTGTAGTGTTAGACTCTAGAGGACAGGAGACTAACTAGACGTGTATTTTAATATAAAAATGCTTATTTTAGTGAAATGTTTTTTTTCCTCAAGATTTCTTTGATAGATTTGGCTAAAAGTTTAACATTTTGATATTAGACTTACGGAAACAAAATGTTCGCAGAAAATAGAAAGATTATCGATTTTTGCGCATATAGTATGTTTTGCGGGAGTTTTTATACCTTAAATATCCAAGTGTGGAAATCATAATTTCTTAGTAACTAAACTCACTAGAGATTTTGTAGTCAACTGCTGCGCTATAAAATCACATTCAACTACATAGAGGAAGCGTACATAGCAAGACTTAAAAATGAAGAGTTTTGAATTCAAGCATTCAAAACCGAAAAATTTATTATTTCAGTCCAGAAGAAAAATAATATGTTAGAATTAGTCTAACAAAAAATGCAATAATTAAAAATATTAAGGGCTTCAGATTGTACAATTTTTATTGGAAATCGAAGCAATTTCATAGATCCGAATTAAAAACATAAATTTATTCTTCTGTTATAGATTTTAATCAGTTATTTAAGAAATTAAATTATTTTTTGTGTATTAATTTGTCTCTAGCGCTTGTAACGAGTCACGAGGCATAAATAGATGTTGCGTTGGAGGTCTTGAATTGATTCAAATTCTGCAGACGTCAGTTCCTCGTCTACTTTTTCGTGAGTCGCTCGGTAAATGGTTTCTGTTGTTTGCCAAACGAATTTTATACATTTCACGCGACGTCAGCTGAAAAAGGATGTTCGTTGCTTCAAACAACGGCATTTCTCGCCTATCTTTACGAAACAAAATGTTACCATAAAAAATATTTTAGGATATTAATATTATTTTTTACAGTTACATAAACATATTTCATGTATTGTTTTTTTTCTGTACAAATACATCAGAACTTGTTATGTGAAATCAGATTTTTTCTCCTAATTGATCAATTTGGTAATATTCTTTCTAGTGATATGTGAAATTCAAGTTTTAAATGTAACAATAATGTAAATTTTCATACCAAACGCTCAATTATATTCTGGAACATTTAAAAATCTTTTTAAGTTTTTAGGAATGCTGTAGATTATTTTGACCTTCTGGGTTGCTTTTGGAATTTCTAGACTATTCTAGAAGGTTTTTCCATGTTCTGCGACTTTTTGGAACATTTCGCAATGTTTTGGAATGTTCTAAATGATCTGAAATTTTGCACGCTCTGAAATATTATGAAATTCGCTAGAATGGGTTTGAATTTTATTCATTTTTCAAGAATTTGCTGTGTTTTAATTTGAGAGACATTTATAGAAAATTCTAGAATAATTAAAAATTTAAAAACATGTGCACGAAAGCCCTGGTCAAATATCGGCGGGTACCAGAAAGCTTCAATTTTAACAAATAAAAAGTAACTTTTGCAGCAACTATTTATTTCCAATCATGCATAGTTTTTGACGGAGAAAATTCAAAAAACCAGAATCTACACGTTCTCTGAAAATCAATGATGCCGCGGTGACATCACACTATGAATCATGACACGCCAGCAAGCATCGTGGCACTTACGCCTGTATGAACTGACTTTTTTCCTAAACCTACTTTCGGGTCGAACTGGACCAAATTTTTCTACAGGGACACGAGTTAAGGGTAAACAAGTAGTTTAAGCCAATAAAACGATTTTCGAAAATCTGGAACCTACGCCCGTATGCAGTGTGGCCTTTCAATTGCCAACCAAAAGATATGAATTTTGAACCAAAAATATAATAGCAGATTTTTTAATAAAAAATCTTTATTTTTCAATCAAAAATATTTGAGTCTCGAGTTGAATTTTCTTATGGGGCCATCCATAAATTACGTAACGCAATTTCCCG
>NC_046661.1:53741261-53743126 GCF_010883055.1 Belonocnema kinseyi | reverse complement strand
CCCCCTTATGTAACGCTTTTTCCGACTTTTCCCTGTAGTTTTCGCCATTGTGTATCACTGCGCTGGACCCCCGCCCCCCTATGAAGTGTTACGTAATTTATGGATGGCCCCTATTCGGATGTATTAATTTAGTTCACATTTAAGCGAAACAATAAAGAAAAGGGAAAGTTTTTTAAAAAAAGGGGAAAATAGGAATTCTTTAAAAGAGGGAAGTAGGGGAAGTGAATAATTTTTTCTTTGTACTATAATTCTGGATACATTGATGTCTTATAGGGTTCATCTTTTTGAATATAACGTCATAGTATCGTTTCACCCCCTCCCCCCTCCTTCCCATCCCTACACATGTAACAGGTCGTAAAATTTATGGATAGTCTCTAATTGATATCACGATTTTGACGTTACTCTGGCACCAAACTATCTTCTTTTTTGTTTACTGTAAATTTAAAATATATCAAAATATTTTTTTTAAAGAAATAAATAGCCGCCTTGAAAATTTAAAGAATTCCTTTCCACTCAAAGACGAAGACCATTCCATCCATCCTCTTTATCTTTTATCTGGCTGGAGCCCAGCACATCTGCTTCATCGCTAATGACCCAAGAAATGAGTATGAGGCTCAAATGTAACTAATGACCACACGATAATTCTCTAAAACTATCAGACAAAGAGAAAACGAGTAAAGTTGAGATGATGAAAAGGGCTTCCCCCACCACTCTCGACTCAGGCCCTACTGGACAGTTTTCGGGACCGCCAGAAGATTTGGTGCGGGGCGCCTGATCGCGGCAGTCCCATCTCTGGGGTCATCTTTCCGCGTGGTTAACAAGTGAGAGCTGCCACGACTGCCAACACTACGAAACTACCATTCGCCAGCCAACAGTCTTTCGTTTTCGTATTGTCAGTTCGAGCGCGGGTGGCGAGCAGTCGAGTGGAGTACCAAGGTCCGTTCTTGAGAGTTGGATTTTCGTTCTCGCTTTCCTCCTCTGTCCCTCCTGCTCTTCCTTAACAACTATAAGTTCGAATCAGTCGGCTCATACCACGAGTGTGTCGCACTTGGTTTGCATGACGCGCGATACCATCTTCATGCACGTGGTAGGATTTCCAATGAGGGGATGGAGTCATCCTCAGGAATTTCCTGATAAAAAGATTAAGCGACAGCTTGATTGAATAGGAGTAAAAATTGTGCGGTTTTTGCTTTAAAAATTAGTGCGTTGTGGGGTGAAGCAAAGACGGTCCCAGTGTTAGTGAAAAAAGTTTATTAATTGTGGGCTTTATGTCGTGTTTTTAAATGATGTTAACGATAAGGAGGATTATAAAGTTAGAGGACAGAAGGAGAAGAAATGAATGAGCGAGACGATGCAATGAGTGAGTTTCACAGTTTGGGTTATTTTTATTTATAAAAAACTAGTAAGTTTTCTTATGTAAATTTTTTTATACAAATGTCAGAAATATTTTCTTCATTTTTTAAGTAGTTAAATATTTGATACATTATTATTAAATTACAACTTATTTAATGATCGCAAAATTGTTTAACTTTTCGTAGAAAAGTATACGAAATGCTTTAAAAGACAATTGAAGCCATACCAAATTATTCTGGATAATTTAATTTGGGTAAACATATTGAAAATTGTTTTCTGTTACGGTTTTCATTTTGAAATTCTACAATTGTGTGAAAAACCAGGCGAAAAAGTTAGATATAGTTTATATAGTAGAAAAGGCAATTATATTTTTTCATTTGTTTTCGAAAGTTTTATCTATAAAAAAAAAATTAAAAATGTTACTGTTTTGTCCACTATATCAAATTAATAGGTAATAAATTAATTAATATTTTAAGAATATGTTTTACTTATTAAAATTACCTATAAATAAT
>NC_046661.1:53734422-53741161 GCF_010883055.1 Belonocnema kinseyi | reverse complement strand
ACCATTTCAAATGGAGCTTGTTCAAATGTTTCTGCTGGGAAATTTGGAATTGTTCCAAGGCTTCTCATTCGATTATCGAAGTTAAGTAGCACTTGGCACGGTTGTAGTCGGGTGGGGAGTGCCTGACTAGATGGGAGTGGATTTGTATAAGCTTAGAAGCTTGCATCATTTTAAAACTGATACTGATACTAATCATTTTAACGCAAAAATGGTTTTAAATAGTCAGAAACAATCAAATAAACATAAAAAATGCTTTCGCTAAAAATAAAAAAATTCCTAACGTAGAAAGCGGAAATAAAAAGAAGGAACCTCTAATAAAAGTTGTTCATTGATCATTTGTATAACCAGCAAAATAAAAAAAAAATACGAGAAAAAGAAACAATTCATAAGATTTCACACTCAATAAAATATATTCGCGTGATCCCACCTTGATAATATGGACTAAAAACACTATTTAAAATAAATCATTAGAGTGAAAAAATTATATTTTTAAGGTTATAAAAGTTTTACAGATAAAAATAACTGAAATTCGAATATTGATGAAAAAAACACAAGTTCAGAAGGCAAATTACCTCTGCCTCGAATAATAATCTTAAAAATTGGAAAATGTACTTAAGACACTCTAACACAAATGCGTCTTCACTTTGTGTAGTCTTCAAGTAGTAGCCTCGGCATAGTCTATTTTATATTAGCATTTCTAGTCTCTCGCATTTCAAACATGATTATTAGTTTCGAAATTAGTAATTCAATATTTAAAAAAGAATTCTTTTCTAGTTAAGGTCTACACTCATTCACAATTTAACCAGTAAGCAAAAAGTATCATAAATCAACATTATTCTTGTTATAGAAAACTTTTTAACTTTTTGAGTCTTAACATTCGCATTATATGATCGCAAATTTACCTACAAATGATCTAATCATTGATTTAAAGTTAGTGGAAAAATATTCTTCTAAACTTGAAAAGCCAAATAATACACTCATGCAGTAAAACGACGGAAAAATATAGGTCTCATAATTTTTGTAACGGTTACGTTAATTTTTTGTTCATTATTTATGTATTGTTTAGTCTAATTGTATACATTCAGAAAATGGTCAAGTAATGTCTACTTTATTATCCTTTTCGAAAAGAACAAGGCGTGGAAAGAATCTCCGGAACTTTATTGTCGTCAAGGTCCTTAACCGCACCCACATAAGTATATGGAGGCTTATTCAAAAAAGGTAATCGTTCATGCTTACCCTCAATTAGTCAATTTGTGCTATTGTACTATACAGTAGAACCCTTCAAGCCTCATGAATTATTATACATGGTTGATATTTTAATATGTAGAACACGTGATTTTTTCCTTTCTATAGTGAAATCATTCACACAGAGAAGATAAATGCATTACTTCATTTGATTCCTCGTTTGACGAAGATCTATGAAATATTTAGGTTATATAAATGTATCAGCTTATATGGGAACGTTGGTGAATATTTTAAATTGAATATCTTCAAAATTAAAAACTTCAATTCAAAATCTAAAAATATTTAATTTTTTGAAACATTTTCAAGATGAGAACATTAAAAATAGATCAGTTCCAAATTCAATTTCAGTCTTCACACTGTTAATCTTTTTGGGTCAAAAATGTATCTGTTTTATTGAAAATTTGCCTCTTTTATAGGAAATTTATCAATTTGGATTTAAAAATCCTCTTTTATGCTAAAAAATTCATCTCCTTTGGTCCAAAATTCATACTAATTCGTTGAAAATTAACTTTTTTTGTTGAAAATTCAACTGTCTTCTAAAAAATCGTCTTTTTGCTTGATTTAACTAATTTGATAAAAATTAATTTTTTTGATACTTCAGCTATTTGGTTAATAATTCATCTTTTTTGGTTGAAAACAATCTACTTGTTGAACATCCAACTTTTCAGGCTGATGTTTTAAGTGCCTACTAAAAATTTCTTCCTTTTGGTTTCCAAATTCTACTATTTGGTAGAATATTCGCAACTGTTTTTGTTTGAAGCTTAATGTCTTCTATTTGAAATGCGGTCATTTTCTTCAAATGATCTTCAGTGATTCATCTTTCTTCCTCAAAAATGATCTTTTTTGTTGAAATTTCAACATTTCACATTTGTAATTCTGTTTAAAAATTCGTCTTTTTGGCTTGAAAATGCAAGCATTTGGTTGGAGTAAAATTTTCGTTTGTTTAAAAAAATCGACTGTTTGGTTTAAAATTCATCATTGTAGGTTACAAATTTTACTATTTGGCTAGAACTTAATTACTTTCTTAAAAATCTATCTTTTGTGCTTGATTTAAGTTCTCAACTATTTTGTTGTAAATACAATTGTTTGGTTGAAATTTTTTTTAATTCAACTATTTGAGTGAAAATTGAGCTTTTGGGTTTTTTAAACTATTCGACTTTAAAAGTTGCAAAAACCAACTCTACTGTTAAAAGTTTATCTTTAGGTTGAAAATTCGTCTCTTTTGATTGAAAATTCATTATATTTGGACTTTAAATCTTCGTAACTTAGGGCGTTTAATATTAAATTAAATATTCTATCTGTAATAATTTTATTTAAAAGAATTTATTTCCTATATTCGTGAAAGTCACTTTATTTCCCTTGTTCCGAGAGAATTTTGGGCTTTTTTAAATGCTATTATTATATAATTGTATGCGACTTTCGCCTTCTAGTAGGTCCAAGTGCTGAAATTGAAATGCTGCACAATTTACACATTTTTTCACGAAAGTTTTTTTTGGCAAAAAAATACATTATTCAAAGCAGTTCACTAATTTTTGAACACACTGAACATGCTTTAAACTATTTTGACTAATTTTTTTTAGCCGAGTGTACACCCGGAAGAGCCATACACTTTTTTGTTTCAACAAGTTATGAGCCTGAGTGTACAATAATTATAGAGCCTACATCCTCAACAGCCTTAAACTATTTATTTTTCAGTTTAAAACGGTAACATGCGGACCTGCAGCACCCTATTTCCCTTTTTTCACATTTCGTTTCTTTTATCCTTTCTTTCCTTAAGTTATCGTTTACACGTTTGTTTAGTGCTCTTGAAATGCTTCAAAAGAATAACAAAGTGTTCTGGCATAACGCCCACACGTGCACGTGGAGCGTTGTAAACCACTTGTGAGAGAAGATTTTGGGGATTTAAGGCTCCAGTTGGTCCCCAAAAGTATCATATCAGTTGTTAATCGTTCACATTGAAGCTTGAAACTGTCCGTTACTTTTATAAACGCGACAAGCAAAGCAGGTGGGTTCTTTTGCGGTGCAGTCTGGTTGCGTTTATCCTGGGTGTGCCGAGTGGCATCGTGCCGTGACGGTCAGAAACAACGTTCGCCGTTCGGTTCGTTCTGCTGCCGAAGGGAAAGGGGAATGAAAATAGTGGAGGGGCCAAGAGACTTGTGAATGTGAACCGGCGTAATTGCGATCGGCGACGTGTCGAGAGTGATAGGGATAGAATGGAAAAAAATTAAAAGACCGTGAATAGTGACGGATTAATCGCCTTTGGGCCCGATACTAAAAATTATACATTTTTAGATCATTTTTTGTCTCTTTTTCTTTTATACGTTTCCAAAAAAAAAAAAAACCTAAACGAAACAATCGAATTTTTTCTGGAATATTGCCACGCGTTCGAAAAAATGTATTTAGGATTGTTTTCAGTCTTACCAACCATCGCCGTTAGAATATCGAAAATCATTTAAAGGGTTGCAATAGATATCTGGATAACCAAGATTTTAATTGGAAATGGGTTTGTTGCTTGAAATTTTTGTTCAAAAACCAAATACTCTTTGGGGTAAAAGGGGTTTTTCAAAATATATATTTTTTTTACGATAGTTAAAAAATGTATTTCAAATATTAGTTACAATTATTATCATACAATTTTAACTTTGTAGGATTCTTATTTAATCTTTTAAAATTTATATTTCTTACAGTCATCATCATACTGCGAAATCGCGATCTTCAATTTAGATTTTCTCCTAAAAGAATCTTTTTTCTAATTCAACGTTTTTATTCTTATTTAGCATTTATCACCGTCATAACTCTGCAGTAAGTTTTTATTTTTGCAAAAAACGGAACATTTATTTTTTATCTAAAAATCATCAGTCGCTTTTCTCGGATTTAGCTGACTGTATTTCGAACTTTACACTGAAAAAAATAATTCTTAGCACCAAGTAAATGCATTTACTTGAATCATATTTCTTAGCATCAAGAAAATATTCTTTAACAGAAGTCATTTTTATTGAAACCAGACATATATCTTTTGTTGATCTAAAAAAATGAATTCTTTGGCTTTATTTTCTTTATTGAAATACATATTTTTTACATTTAAGAAAACGATTTCCTCCATTCAAAAGGTCTAGATTAGTTGAAATGTGATTTGTCTTTCAAAGAAATATATATTTGATTCAAAGACTTCGATTCTTTGAACTGATTTGGGACACGTTTGAATCAATAATTTTTGCATATTTGAATCAAGAATTTAGGTTTATTTAAATCAAAGAAATAATAATTTAATTCAAAATAATATTAATTGAATTACAGTATATGTTTTTTGTCACAAAGGGTTCATGTATTTATAGCAATGTAGCATTTATTTAGATAAAAAAGGTATTGTGTTTACATAAATTCTTATTTCTTCAGTGGAAGAAAATATTTCATTCGATTACTAGAATTAAATTATTCATAACAAATAAACATTTATTCCAACGAAGTAATCATTTTTCTTAAGTCATAAACTTAAGAATTTGGCGTCATTTGTTTCAATTGAATACTTCTTTAAATGAAAGAAATATGTTGTTAAATTAAATATTCATGTTTTTGATTTAAAGAAATATTTCTTTGGCATTTATGGCGAGCTTTAAATACGGGTTTCCGCCTTAAAATTTCCAATACACGCTAGCGTCGTGGTCAACGTTGTGTACTTGATAGATCCATGTTCAATTCCTGCTGGGGGTGGATTTTTCATCGAATTTGTCTGTTTGAGGTTCATCAAGATTTACAATTATGTGATTGGTTTAAATTAAATATGTATATTAATAACAATGATAATTATAATTTATGTCCAAAGAATCCAGTTGCTTATTCAGGAAAATATGTATACTACACTTGAAGAACTTAACTACTTTATTGCACTCGCGCATGGTTTAGGCCAAAGAAATATTTTGTTGAGTCAAGAGATATATTTTTGTGCTTTAAGTATTCAGAAATTTGCTGTGGGGAAATAGTTTTTTGAGCCTATAAAATATTTGCTTGACCTTAAAATATATTTCTTTCCTTCAATTCATATTTCCCCATCTCAAAAAAATATTCATTCCAATTCATGCGACGTTCATTTCGAACAATGAATCATTCATTTGGTATAAAATATGTATTTTTTGCTTTAATTAATATTTCTTTGATTCAAAGAAATTTTTCCCTTCGACCAACAGGTCGTATTTATTTGCCTCTAATAAATGTTTCTTTGAAAATAAACAGGACTTTCACTTACTTCAGCCAAGTAAAATTCACTTGGTACCATTAATCCTTTTTTTCAGTGTATATACCCAGTATTGGAAACTGAACATTTCGAAAGCATGATTTTATTTTATTATTACGATAAAAATTCAATTTTTTATTGCAATCCGCAGCCGAGTCTAGTCTAATTTGTGGTCAGTGTCTCGTTAAGATTGTCAACATCCACATCTGTTTCCTTGAACCTGCATATATATTTTTTTTTATTAAACTTTTTTGACCTGAATTTCGCAACATGTTCGCGAAGGAGTGGACAGCTTTTAATGTTTAAATAGTGATTTCAGTTTTATAGAAGGTTTTTTGATTCTTTGGAAAAGTTCCCCTTTTGTTGGTTATCTAGTTATGTACTCACATCCTTCGTTTTATATATAAGATTTTTAAGTTAATATTTCGTTAAAAAGATGTATATATAAATCTATATACAAGATCGTGTGTCGCAAAAACGTGTCTATCTCCTATAGCTATATAAACTGATCCTTAAGAAAATAAAACATGAAAAATCCTTTTTTTTTTGACAAAAATGAGCTGTTGCGCAAGGTTTTAGTGTTTTGAGGACTCAAGGAATACGTATACTGACCCTTGATTCACGAAAAAATCTATACTATTATAATCTCACTTCAAAATATTTAATATTATTATTTATTTATTTAGGCTGGAAACACCTAAATAACTGTCCAGATAAAATATTATTCAAATGCTTCAAGATAATTCTTGGAGTATATATTAAAGAAAGATCCAATGTTGGCCTTCAATTTGACTTTCAAGATGATTTCTAGGTCAACTTTGTGTTCTTTACATTTAGCGTTACCAAGGGACAACGACGTGCACGTAGTAAAATCTGTTCCCTTTGGGGTGCTGGAGAGGTGAGGCGACTCACGTAAATCCAGCCTTGCTTTTAAATTTGCAGACCTGCAAAGTCACACCTAACCTATGAGCTGGGTACATATTTAAACGTATGTAATTGCTGATGTCAAAAATAGGAGTTTCTATTTAAAAAAATAAAGTTGACCTTGAAATTACGATAAAGAGTTCGAGGTCAAATTGAAGGTCACCATTAGATTTGTCGTCGAAAGTTACTCTAAGAATGAACATGACCCATTTAAATAGGTACTATAATAATTCGCTTTCAGTCCAGTGTCGGGCGCTGCCTTCAAATAGCTTTTGTCTGATTTCGGGGGTATCGAAATGTAAACAGTGAGGGCCGTCTGACTCGTTTCCAATTGGAATT
>NC_046661.1:53729386-53734322 GCF_010883055.1 Belonocnema kinseyi | reverse complement strand
TCTAGGAAGGTCGAGAATGGGGTGACTGAAAGCGAGAGTTGGGTGTATTGGATAACCATAGTTAGATGGTTTCCTCTATATGATATACTATTTGAATTCTTCTTCAATCACTGGTTTCTTTGGGGTACGGAACATTTGTCTAATTATTAAGGAATCATCTTGAACGAATTTATCAGATTTTTTTCGCTTACTCTTTAACTACGATCCACAGCATGGGACCTTTTCTTGTGGACCTTCACAATAATTTATATTCTAAAATAATATCAGTTGCTTCCTTCTGCAGAATTTTCACTGCAGTTTATTAAACAATACACTTCACTCTGTTTCTCCTAGTCTCCTCTTTTCCAATTTTTTAAAAAAAGAATCTGTCGTTCTCACTTTTTTAAGAGAAGTATGTACCCGATTTCTAGTTTTTTTTTCGCTCAAATAAGAAATAAACTAGTAGAACCCAATAAGAAACTTCAAATATTTTTAGTTGAAAGTTGATTCTGTTATATTTTTCTTCATAATAAATCTCTTTGGTTAAAAATACTACGATTTGGTGGAAAAAATCATTATATTAAAAGAAAAACCAATATTTTTGGTTGAAAGATAATTTATAAGTCTTCTATTATATCTTTGGTTCAAAATGTTTGGTCAAAAATGGAACGATTTGAGGAATATTTAATTATTTTGTTAAAAAATCAACTAAGTTCAAAATTCAACTTTTTTCAAATCAAAACTTCGTTTTTTGCGTATGGTTGAAGATTAATCTAATATAAGTAGGTTGAAAATTCAACTATTTAATTAAATATTCAACTTTTCGGTTGAAAATGCCTTTCTTTTACCTAAAAGTTCAACTATTTGGTTCTAAAAGCAAATGCTTTTCGGTTAAGTTTAATTTTTTTGTTAGAAATTCACCTTTCTGCTGGAAATGTTTTTTTCATGTTTCATGTTGTTGGCTGCAAATTTGGATTTTCTATTTTTAATACGAGTTTTGATGTTGAAAAGAATAACAACGAGTCTTATAAAAAATGGGTTTGAGCCACTTTTTAGGTATTTGTTACGAGAAAAAAGTTTGTTTTTGCATTTTTTTATCTCTTACGTTTTGTAGATATGCTGGAAAATGGAACTTTTTTTTAAATTGCATTTTCAATGTTTGAAAGAAGAGCTGTGAGTTATATCAAAAATGATTTGGGAGCGACTTATTAATTTGGCTAAACTGCATGAAAGGTCGATCACCTTCGATTTTGTTTAAACTCACATATTCTATGTATTTTTTTCATAATGAAACATGAATTTGGCCGACAAACTAGTGTGTCTCGGAGTGCGTTGAATTTGAAACGATTCCCACTAGTCATTTACGACTGCTGGGCACTTTTAACCCATTTCCAACGTTTCGGAAGGGGGCGTATTCTTTGGATGGGGTTGGAAAAGGGTGCGTGGTGCTACGGAATTTACACTCGCTGAAACCAGAACTGTCAGATCGAGCCTGAAATATACCCCCACCATTCCTACCGTTTGGAAGCCGCAAAACAGAAGATGCATGATTACCACTGTGAGTTCGTGTGTAAGCCGAAAATGCACGATTCGACTTCGGTTTTTTGCTGTACGATGATTGTCGATCTGAAAGCTTCGAAAGACTTCGGTGGTCTTCTATTTATATCTCGATTCCCATTTGAAAGAAATGGAAGAAATTGGCGAATTTAATGTTTCGTGTGATTCTTCATTTCACGCATGAGTCCATTTTGAGTTTATGTTTTTCAGGTGTATATAGTATCAATATTATTACTACTATATATATTATTAATGTTAATATTATAATTATACAATATAACATTAATTTTAATTAATAGTTGGCTAACTTTTAATAGAAATAGTTAAACTTTTAACTAAAACAATTAGTTTTCTGAAAAAAAATTGAATAAGAAGATGAATTTTCTTTTAGTTAAAAGAAATTAATTTTTAAACCAAAACAAACAAACAAAAATTCTACAAAATATTTAAATTTCCAGAATTTTCAGTTAATCAAAAAAAAAAAAAAAACTAAATTTTTTACCAAAGCCGTTTCACTTTCAACCAGAGAAATTGAAAAAAATAGTTGCAATTCTTTAAGAGTACTTTAAATTATTGAAGTTACTTGAAAATTCCTTGAAATGTTTTAAAACCTCGTAAAGTATTTAAAATCCTTTAAAATCTCTTGGAACTTTTCAAAGTTCTTGAAAATTCCTTGCCATTTTAAAAATACCTTAAGATATTTTAAATCCTTGAAAATCACATACTAAATAATTGAAAACAATTAAAAATTCCTTAGAATTTAGTAAAATGTCCTAAGATGTATCAAATCCTTTAAAATCTAATATTAAATTACTGTAACAAATTGAAAATTCCTTAAAACCGTTTAAAATACTCTCAAATATTTCGAAATCTTCAAAATCTTTTGAAAAATCATGACATCTTTTAACATCCTTGATATAATTATTAAAATTCTTTGAAATTACTTTAATTTTTACAAATGAATTAAAAATGCAGTGAAATCTTTTTAGACATCTTCAAATATTCAAAACCTTTGAAAATCTGTTAAATTTTCTTGAATTTTTTTAAAGCTCTTGAAAATTCCTTGAAATTTTAAAAATACCCTGAAATATTTCAAATCCTTTAAAATCTCATATTAAATTACTTTGATGAATAAAAAATTCTTTGGAACCTTTTTAAATACTCTCAAGTATTTTGAAACCTTCAAAATCTTTTCAAACACCTTGTCAATTTTCAAGATTTCTAAAGTCCTGTGGAATTTTTTTAAATAACTCTGCTAAAATTGTTAAAATTCTGTTAAATTCCTTGAAATTATAAAAATAAATTGAAAATTACTTGACATCTTTTAAAACATTCACAAATATTAAAAATCTTTTGAAATTTCTTGACATTTTTTTAAGCTTTTGAAAATTCCTTGAAATTTAAAAAATTTCCTGAAATATTTCAAATCCTTCAAAATATCATATTAAATATCTGTAATTAATGAAAATTCCTTGGAATCTTTAAAATTCTCTCAAAGTTTTCAAATCCTTCAAAATCTTTTGAAATGCCTCGGACTTTTTTTTAGGTTTTCTAAATTGCTTTGGAATTTTTTAAAATAAGCCTCCTAAACATTTTTTAATTCTTTGAAATTCCTGTAAATAGTAAAAATAAATTGAAAATTCTTAGACATCTTTTAAAACATCCTCAAATATTTAAAATCCTTACAAATCTTTTGAAATCTTTTGAAATTCTGTAAGGCTTCAGATTTAAATTTAAAAAAAAGAAGAGTTTCAAAACGTTAAATATTGAAATGTTTGTAGATGAGAGTTTTGAAGATGAAATTAATAAAACTTCAAAGCGTTTAAAATTTAATTTTCAAAAATTTTCAACTATTGCATAAGAATAATTTTCAACTCGATGGGATTCAAGTCTTCACATTTAAAATTGTAAACTTGGAAGTTTATTTATAAAAAATTAATATTAATAAATAAATTAAATGCGTTCAAAATTTAAATGTATGTTTTTCAATTGGACAATCTCTAAATGAAATTATTTCATACTGAAATTTAGAAAATTTTTAAATATTAAAAATGTAACTGTTTGTAGAATAGTTAAACTATTAAATTAAAGTTTTAATAGAAATTACTCGATTTAAAATTTAACTATTTCTGATATGATTTTTGTATATAATTATAAAATTATAAATATATATGTATATATGTATATATTTTTATGTTTAGGGTATTTTTAAATTTTCAAGGAATTTTCCAGAGATTTCAAAAGATTTTAAAGGATTTTAAATATTTTAGAATGTTTAAAAATATTTCAATGAATTTTCAATTCATTTTTATAATTTAAAGGAATTTCAACGGATTAAAAAAATTGTAGCAGGGTTGTTTAAAAAAACTCCAAAGTACCTTAATAATATTTAAAAGATGTCGAGAGTTCTCAAAAGATTTCAAAGGATTTTCAATATTTTAGGATCTTTTAAAATATTACTAGGAATTTATACAATTTTTTTTTTACAATTTATACAATTTTTACTAAAATACATGAACTTTGCACAAAAGAAATATATTTTCAACCAAGTCTAATTTTCTATAGAAAAAATTAATGTTTAATCATAGTTAAATTTTAGACAAAAAAGATTAATTTTCTTGTAGTTAAAAGATATTCATTTTCAAACAAAAATAAAATTCTACAAGATAGTTAAATTTTCAGGAAACAAATTTTTTCAACTGAATTGATAAATAATCAACCAAAAACAAACTAAACTTTCAACAGCGCAGTTCCACTTTCAACCAGAAAAGTTTAGAAAAAAAATAGTTAAAATTATTTGAAATTGCTTTGAATTATTGAAATGATTTGAAAATTCCTTGTAATGTTTTAGAAGACCCTAAAATATTGAAAATCCTTTGAAATATTTTGAGAACCCTCGACATCTTTTAAATATTATTAAGGTACTTTGGAGTTTTTTTAACAACCCTGCTACAATTTTTTCAATACGTTGAAATTCCTTTCAATTATAAAAATGAATTGGAAATTCATGGCAATATTATTAAACATTCTGAAATATTGAAAATCCTTTAAAATCTTTTGAAATCTCTTGAACATTCCTTGAAAATTTAAAAATACCCTAAACATAAAAATATATACATACCCAGTGGGCACAAGCGTTAAAGAACATCTTTAGAACGGTTTTAAAATTTCCTAAGTCAGTCCATATAACGTTCCGTAAACATAAAGTGTCCCAGAGACGTTTTAAAGACGTATTTCGAACACAAAACGTTTTTAGAACATTATTTGGTCTGACTTAGGACAGTCTTTGAAACATTTAAATGACGTCTTTTAACATGTACGTCCAAGAAACGATATTAGGACGTTCCAATTACGTCATAAAATATTGTGCCCACTGGGTATACACACACCCACGCCCACA
>NC_046661.1:53720467-53729286 GCF_010883055.1 Belonocnema kinseyi | reverse complement strand
AAAAATTGTTTTAGAAATAGTTAAATTTTAACTCGAGTAATTTATATTAAAACTTCAATTTAATAGTTTAACTAATCTACAAACAGTTAAATTTTTAATATTTAAAAATTTTCTAAATTTCAGTCTGAAATAATTTTATTTAAAGATTGTCCAATTGAAAAACATACATTTGAATTTTGAAAGCATGTAATTTATTTATTATTATTAATTTTTTATAAATAAACTTCCAAGTTTACAATTTTAAATGTGAAGACTTGAATTCCATCGAGTTGAAAATTATTCTCATGGAATAGTTGAAAATTTTTAAAAATTAAATTTTAAACGCTTTGAATTTTTATTAATTTCATCTTCAAAACTCTCATCTACAAACATTTCAATATTTAGCGTATTGAAACTCTTCTTTATTTTTAATTTAAATCTGAAGCTTTACAAAATTTCAAAAGATTTTAAAAGATTTGTAAGGATTTTAAATATTTGAGGATGTTTTAAAAGATGTCTAAGAATTTTCAATTTATTTTTACTATTTACAGGAATTTCAAAGAATTAAAAAATGTTTAGGAGGCTTATTTTTAAAAATTTCAAAGTAATTTGGAAATTCTAAAAAAAAGTCCGAGGCATTTCAAAAGATTTTGAAGGATTTGAAAAATTTAAGAGAATCTTAAAGATTCCAAGGAATTTTCATTAATTACAGTAATTTAATATGATATTTTGAAGGATTTGAAATATTTCAGGGAATTTGCAAAATTTCAAGGAATTTTAAAAAGCTGAAAAAAATGTCAAGAAATTTCAAAAGATTTTTAATATTTGTGAATGTTTTAAAAGATGTCAAGTAATTTTCAATTTATTTTTATAATTTTAAGGAATTTAAAAGAATTTTAACAATTTTAGCAAAGTTATTTTAAAAAATTCCAAAGGATTTTAGAAATCTTAAAAAGTGTCAAGGTGTTTGAAAAGATTTTGAAGGTTTCAAAATACTTGTGAGTATTTAAAAAGGTTCCAAAGAATTTTTAATTTATCACAGTAATCTAATATGAGATTTTAAAGGATTTGAAATATTTCAGGGTATTTTTAAAATTTCAAGGAATTTTCAAGAGCTTTACAAAAATTCAAGAAATTTTAACCGATTTTTAAGGGTTTTGAATATTTGAGGATGTCTAAAAAGATTTCACTGCATTTTTAATTCATTTGTAAAAATTAAAGGAATTTCAAAGAATTTTAATAATTATATAACAGTAATTTAATATTAGATTTTAAAGGATTTGATACATCTTAGGACATTTTACTATATTCTAAGAAATTTTCAATTGTTTGCAATTATTTAGTATGTGATTTTAAAGGACTTAAAATATCTTAAGGTATTTTTAAAATTGCAAGGAATTTTCAAGAACTTTGAAAAGTTTCAAGATATTTTAAAGGGTTTTAAATATTTTACGATGTTTTAAAACATTTCGAGGAATTTTTAAGTAATTTCAATAATTTAGAGCACTTTCAAAGAATTGCAACTATTTTTTTCAATTTTTCTGGTGGAAAGTGGAACGGCTTTGTTAAAAATTTAGTTTTTTTTTCTTGTTTGACTGAAAATTCTGAAAATGTAAATATTTTGTAGAATTTTTGTTTGTTTTGGTTTAAAAATGAATTGCTTTTAACTAAAAGAAAATTCATCTTCTTATTCAAATTTTTTTTCAGAAAACTAATTGTTTTAGTTAAAAGTTTAACTATTTCTATTAAAAGTTAGTCAGCTATTAATTAAAATTAATGTTATATTGTATAATTATAATATCAACATTAATAATATCTATAGCATTAATAATATACATACTATATACACCTGAAAAACATAACCTCAAAATGGACTCATGCGTGAAATGAAGAATCACACGAAACATTAAATTCGCCAATTTCT
This sequence comes from Belonocnema kinseyi, assembly GCF_010883055.1. Lineage (NCBI taxonomy): Eukaryota > Metazoa > Arthropoda > Insecta > Hymenoptera > Cynipidae > Belonocnema > Belonocnema kinseyi. The sequence continues at coordinate 53,727,383 of NC_046661.1, read as the reverse complement.
TCCATTTCTTTCAAATGGGGATCGAGATATAAATAGAAGACCACCGAAGTCTTTCGAAGCTTTCAGATCGACAATCATTGTACAGCAAAAAACCGAAGTCGAATCGTGCATTTTCGGCTTACACACGAAATCACAGTGGTAATCATGCACCTTCTGTTTTGCGGCTCCCAAACGGTAGGCATGGTGGGGGTAAATTTAAGGCTAGATCTGGCAGTTTCAGCCTGAAACTGCCGACTGCTTTTCAACGTTTTTTATCAAAAGGGTGAGGGCGTATGGTTAAGGGTAGCTTGTGAAAAAGTGGGAAAAGGGGTCAGAGGCCCACTAGCCGTAAATCCCCTCCATTGAAATCTTTTAGAATTCTATTGCACCCCGACTCCCCCCCCCCCCACCCCATACGCTACCAACCCTTAAACTGTCAAAAATGAGTTGGTGGTGCTTACGAACCTGTAAATGCCTCCCAATCGAGATAGACGATAGTTTTGAACCTCAACTTCGAGTTAGATGGAACCCCATCTTGAAGTTAGGTGAAAATAATTTTCGCTGAGTTCTTACTGTTAAATAACCCCAGTCGAAATCGCTTCAAATTCGAAGGCACTCCGATATACATCAATCAGTGTATTCTCAAAAAAATAGGAATACATCAAATATTTGAGTTTAACCCAAATCGAAGGTTTAATTTCGAAAGTTTAAATTCCGAATTCAAGAGTAAGTTTCACTTTTAAGCTAGCTTATAACCGCTTGTATTCACTTAGAATAATTTTCAACCATACATACAATATTACAAAGTTTGTTCATACATCTTATCATAAAATTTTAAACTAACAATAAGAGAGAAAGCTTTCAAAGGGGAATTATGAAATATCGAAATTAGAAAGATAGAAAAGAGGAAGTGTGAGGAGGTAGAAAGGAAACTCTGATCTTGTCACGTGTACTTCGGATAGACATTATAGAAATGCTTGCATGACTGAAGATCATTAGATCTTGAAGTGTTTTCGAGTGTTTTGCGAAACCGATTGAAGCTGTTTCTCGACGTTTTACTAGGAATAATAAAGAAGGAATTTATCGTTACGCAACAACTTAATCTAAGGTCGGTAACGTCCTTGAAATCCAAGTAGATTTAAACTTATTCCAGGAGTGTTGAATTTTCCTGTATTAAGATAATTCAAAATTTCTATTCATTCCATGATTTTATGTCCGTTCAGACAATCCTGTTTTGTCTGAATTGAAAGGCTAATGTCTAGTCTAGACCTCCCAATGAGCGCTTATTATACCGCGCCAGTGTCTCAGGTTACAAATTTTGTTGTTCGATACACACGTCTATAATGGAGTCACAAAATCAAAGTTGCCTTCTAAATTTAGTTGAGTTAAAATTTGACCCGCTCATAAAATCAGTCCATCAGTGATAATCTACTAAATAATTTGTCAACCTTTTCGTTTGTCAGAAAAACGTAACTGATAATCACTTATAATCTGAAAAGGCTCAAATTCATCTTGGTAGAAAATTGAATAAGCTGACACCAATGAACCGGTTTTTTTAATTTGCGTCTAAACTTCCAGATGAAAACGCTAAAATTGAGCCCCATTATGAAATCACTCAATGTCGACCGCATTCCCGAAGGCGAACAAAATTCCCTTAGACATTTTTAATTAATCCTGGTGATTGACCTGCACCAGTGACACGTCGGAAATGCCTCAGGTTTCATATTACGGCTTCTAAGCAAACACATTTGCATGCGTTTACACACACACATTAAGGAGATTTATGCATGAGGTATTTCGATTTGTGTAAGTTGCGTGCCTCTTTGAGTGTTCATCACGGATCATCGCGGATCACCGCGGTGAGCGTAATGTGATATATAGACGAGTAAATAGGCATGAGAAAAAGAGTCCTATGAATCTAACTGACTCATTTCAACTCGGTTAGTTATTTTCACTCTCTTCTGTCTACTCTCACAACTGCTTCTTTGTTTCAGTTTTATTTCGACGTAATCACTAGAGCTTGAAGAAACTTCGGAATATTTTGAGGAATTTTGTTTTATATTTCAAGACTTAGGTGTACACCAAACTCTCGCTTTCAGTCCAGTGCGTAATATACTTGATTGAGTAATCCACAATGCGGCCCTTCCAAGACGACTGTCGTAACTGCTCTCGCCCTGCTCCCCTGAGAAACTGCGCGATCCGGCATTAAACGGGGAGACGGCAAGCAAGAATTGGGTGTATATGATGTGATATTATGCGTAAAGCACAGGTATAGGCTGGTCAAGTCAAGTTTTCAACTGGTTGCGTAGGCAACCAGTTTTAGGAATATCGTACACCGAGGGAACTTTAAAAAAATGGTTAAATTTAGGTTTACGAGGACGCAGAATCCAAATTTAGCATCATAATTTCAAACATCAAAATGGTGAACTATAAATCGTAGAATGGTAGAAACTTAAAAAAATGTTCACATTAGCTTTCACGGTAGCTATATCCAAATCTCGTACCTTTATTTCAAAAATTTGAAATGGTGGATCCAATATGTGGGGCCATAAATCAGAAAAATAGTAGAAACTTTACAAAAATGGTCATACATCAAACTCTCATTTTTATTCCAGTGTCGAGTTTTGCCTTCAAATAGCCTTGGACAGGATTGGGGGGGGGTCGACACGGAAACAGTCAGGGCCGCCTAAACCATTTCCAATTGAAATATATGCTATTGTGTAATATCCTTGATGGAGAAGACGCGCACTGCGGCCCTCCCAACACGATTGTCGTAACCGCTCTCGCCCTGCTGGGGGGGGGGGGGGGGATTAAAAGCGAAAATCGGGTGTATATAGAATTTCTAGATCACTGAATCCAAATATTCAAAATGAACATTGGTGGATCCAATACGGCGGAACAGAAAGTAGAAAAATGTTAGGAACTGTAAGAAAATGGTCAAATTTATGTTTCCGAGATTACTGCATCTAAATCTGATATTTAAATTTAAAAATTGAAAATGGTATATCCAATATGATGGATTACTAACACTCATAAAACTTTTGCAATACACTATTCTAAATGGTGGTAAGCACATCTATGTTCGGCTTGCGATTGCAAACATTTGACACATAAAACATGCCTGCAGCTTGAAAAACAACGCAGAAACATGAAAACCCGGAAAAAACAATAAAAAACCAGCGGTAGAATACTGCTATTAACATGTTTAGAGCGCTAGACCCCTTGTAGATAACATAGGAATAACTTTCAATTGTGATATAACGTTCAATTTTAATTCAAATGTTATAAAACTACGGGTGTTATTTTCGCTAGTAAATGAACAAAACGACATTTTACAGTTTAAAAAAATATTGAAAATTCCAAAATTAACAACGATTTTCCTTCGCCGTGTAAAATTTCTGAAATGTCAGTAGACAGGCTTAGACCGCGGACCCTTCAGCTAATTATTTTTAAAGTTTTTTTGTTTAAACTGGTTAATTAATGTTAGGTTTTGTTAAGCCTATACCAGTGTTTGATGTTAAAATAATGTGAAGTGTAGGCCAATGTTGGTAATTTAGTCATTTTTTGTGAATGAATTGAAAAACGCGAGAAAGTAACATAGGCCTGTGCCTTACATTTAATGCTTATTTAAGGCTTAACAAAACTTTGCATTAATTAACCAACTTAAACAAAGAAATTTAAAATTTGGGACGAATTGTTTTTTCCAACGAATTTTGTTACAATGGAAAAATTCAATTGTAAAAGGTATAATATCAATATATTTATTACCAAAAATTATCAATCTTGACATTATCAGTGTATGTGGTTATTAGTTAGAAAATAAAAGAGAAGATAACGAAAAGATATATTTTGTTATTTCAGTCAGTTCTTTCTGTTTAGTTTCTTTATAGTTAAAATCACGTGTGAAGGTCCCGTACAAATAAGTAAAAGATAAGCCACGAGACTCCTCGGGAAGCTTTATCAGTATTAAGCAGCTTATCGTTTTTAAAGTTTTGATGTAAGCTGGAGCAAAAAGTAAACTTAAAATTTTGTGAGAAATTGTCACTGACTTCGAAAGTAGTTTGTTTCGTGTAAAATATTGAAAAAATATAATTTATGAAGAAATGATGACAGATAAAAAATATGAATTGAAAATACTGATACAATAAAATCGAATGTCCCTCTTATTACCTTTCAAGAAAGACACTCATTATATCGATAATTGACTTATATCTTATCTCATTCACTAAACACGGTATATGCCTCTCGATTGATTTTATTTAAAGATTCCACTTAAACATATTTTGTAATGGAAGAGTTTTAAAAGAAAAATGTTCGATATCACTTTATATTCGAATTCATATATTCAACAGCTATTTCAGTTATTTTGTTTTCTAGTGAAAAGAATTCTCTACACTTCAGTTAGTTGAATTTTACTAATTTTAAGCATGAGTGGTTCATTTTTCAAGACTTTAATCAGTGAAAGTCTAGTCGTTATTTATTAATTTTCAGAGAAATTCAGATGAAGTGAAAGAATTTAGTTTTACGCCCAACAAGAAATAACTTTCGTAAGAGCCTGATTACGTGCAAAATGAACGAGATTGCTGTTAAAAATATTATCAAGTCTACTGATATGCAGTGATCACAGGCTATCACCTCTTCACCTTTTTCCATCTATTTTGAAATTTCTGATCTATTTCACCTATATTTTGGAAATGTGTCACCATCTTCACCTATTTTGGAAATTTGTCAGCTTTTCTCCTTTTCTCTATTGGAAATTAAAGTGCACATACTTTTTAAAAATAAAGGTCAAAGAATCGCAAACAGCAATTTGGAGATTGTGAATTCTCTTATTTTAACGCTCATTTGGTTTTAACGAACACATTCTCATCACGTATCAAGTGCTTCGCACTCGAGTTTGTCCCACACACTGCATACGGACGTATGTACCAAAGCCTGAATTTTACAGGAGAACTACAAAACTGTCTAACTTTCACGCAAATAATTAAAAAAAAATAATGAAAAAACGTTTCGAGGTACTGTTAGGCTTTATCGCACAATGCAATGAACATCCTGAAAGAAGCATCCTTCTCCGAGAAAATCTTTGTCAAAGGTAAAGCGTGTCCCCATAAACTTTGATTTTTATACATGAAAAGTTTAGTCTGACAAATGAACCAAAAAATGAGATCAAACTGATCCGAATGGAAAATCATTATGATCTCGAGAGTCAAATGATCGCTGGAGCAAAATGCTCTGCAACAAAATTAATCCTTTTTTTTACTGTGTAAGAAGCATGGCACTTACGTCAGCAAGCATTGTGGCACATACTCTCGTATGCACTTACTTCTTTTCCTAGACCTACTTTCGGCTCGAACTCCGCCAAAATCTTCTACGGGGACACGAGTTAGGGGGGAACAAGTAGTTTAAGCCAATAAACCGATTTTTGAAAATTTGGAAACTTTGCCGTTTTTTTGTTTAACTGAATTTGCTTATTTCCAATTTTATTTTTACGATTTAAACGTTACACATACGATCTACACCGTAGCCTTAATTTTTTTTTAACTTCTAAATTATATCCCTAACGTCAGTGACACAGCCTTTCTCAATTGAATTTTCTATTGCATCGTGTTCTACATCGCAGTTGTGGTGCTCTATTGCTTCATCTCCTAATTAGACGAGCACGTAGATAATATTGAGCATGCATAAATAGTGTAACGCAGTTTCTCTTCATATACATGTTCAAAGGGTCCTAAATAATAAACAATTGCAGTGTGACTGCTTCTGATAGTGTGCGTTTACCCGGAGGATGGGGTAGGGGGTGAGCGCACTGAACTACGGTATATCTTACGAATTTATCAGTAATTTGCAAAATTTCACTTAAATTAAATGCAATTTTCTTTATTTATATTTATTTAATCATATTTTAATCAATCTTAGTGAAAAATTCCGTAAAAACTAAAAAGCTCATATCATCCCTTTTAAACAACCCTGAGCTATGTTAATTATTCCCATAGCGACACGTGTACAATGCGCATTTTGTAAAGATTTGGTCTCACGATTAGAATTTTAAAAACGCAGTAGTGGCAAATGGAAAAGAAACATATGTTTCTTAAAATATAAGATTTCTAAATATCGTTAACCTATTTCGGATGTCATAGGATCTCCGTTAAGGGTCGGTTAAGAATAAAAGTTATTAGTATAGCTGTATTTCATAGGCCCTCTTCTTCAATCCATAAAAAACTTGGCACGTTTCGAAGAAACCGTGGAGCATGAGTTTGATTTTTCAAAAATCCAAAATTTCCCCATGTTAACCAAATGGGATTTTGAAGTGTCCGGTCCACGTGTTAATATTTGAATTTCGATCAAAAATGACGGATTTATTTCCGCCGGAAATTAAAATGGAGGGGGGGGGGTTGACTTACCGTGTAGCTCGAAACGCGTTTTTTGGACCTCCCTAGTGTGCATGTTTCACGGAAGGGTTTCAGTGTATTTCATCCCATTGATTCAGCGCACTGGATATCATATAACATCCGAAACAGGTTAACAATATTTATATATGTAATATTTTAAGAACGTCGCTCTGGAAATAATTAATACCTCAGGATTTTTGTAAAGGGATGATATGAGTTTTTATGCAGTTGCCCACTAAGATTCGTTAAAATATGATAAATGAAACAGAAATGAAGAAAATTAAATTTAACTTGAGTAAGAAGTTTCAAATTAGTGTTATCAGGATAAATTGTTAGTCTTTTTGTCTGGCTAACGAACTTGACCTTTAGTTTAGCACTTAAAAAAATATACCAAAGGCCAGTCCAATGTGTCAATTCTTCCGAAAGTTATTGTGCTAACAATCTAAAAATCGACAGACACACGAGCAGACTAACAGACCGACACATTCGTAGAAACCTGTTTTTCGGATTCAGGGGGGTCTCAAAGCGTGTAAATTTGACAAAAAATG
>NC_046661.1:53715344-53720437 GCF_010883055.1 Belonocnema kinseyi | reverse complement strand
GTAAAACTTTACACAAATCTAATGCCTTCTCTGATGAGAATGTAAAAATGAATAAATTTATCATGAATAATGTTTTGATAGTTCTGGTTTTTATATTAATCGTAAGAATAGCATTGAAAACAAAACAAAAGTAAATTTTTTGAAAACCCACACACGAAACGAAAAAGTAATAAAAAAATAAAAGTTGTGATGAGAATGTGACCACGCAGCGGGCAGATTCTTTTTTACTGTTAATGATGTTTTCCACGATTTAAACAAAAACTACGCATCCTATCAAAAAGTGATTGATAACAAATTTGTAGATCTTTTTCAAATGCACAATTTTTGTCTACTCATCTTTTTACTTATTATGCATATTTTTACCGCAAAATATAATTTTTGATTTTTCATTATTTTGTTATGCTGTCTAAATTTGAAATTTCGATTCTTCAAGGAAATTCAAAAAGTTATTATGATAATCTTTTAGGGCATTCAAAAAGCAACATTTTTCTTCTCTTGACTGTTTTTCGTATCGTACGTTATTTGGCTTAAAATGTCCATTTCGGTGTTTGTTTTGGTACTTTATAAATGCTATAACTCGGGTAAATTTTGGTTTTATAACAAAAAAAAATCATTAGGTTAATTTATTCGTCTTTTTGAATACTATGAATATCCGTACAGAAAATCTTTGAATCTTGAAAAAAGTGGTCTCAAAAATATTCAAAATGTGCTCACTTTGATCTAAAATGGCTGGCTAACGAACTAGACTTCTATTTTAAGATACTAAAGTAGTGTACCAAAGGACAATTCAATCTGTCCATTCTTTCGAAATTTATTTATGGTGAGGCGGGGTCAACGATTTTTCTATATTGTACTACATGGGGGGAGGGTAAACATTAGATAGGTAGGGTGTGTTCTGTATTACTTTTTTCCGTACGATTAGCAAGCTTGCTGCTAGAGCGCAGAAGGCTGTGAGATATATTTCGCTCCTTGTTCTGATGTACGAATCACAGTGTTGTATCCGATTCTCACTATCGATATTTAAAAAATCAATACTTGAATCTGGGAATGGATATTTTTCACTCCGAAATATGGAACAGGATATGATGTCTGACGTCAGAACAAGGAGCGAAACCTATCTCACTGCCTTCTGCGCTCTAGCCGCTAGTTTGCTATTGTACGGGAAAAGGGATCCAGAACACACCCTACCTATCTACTATAAAGATTTCCGACGTAAGATTTTTTCAAGATGCGAATAACTAAAACTCAAAAGTAAAACGGAATTTTATCATTTTTATATGGAAACAGCCTAGCGATCTAATACTAATATGGAAGAAGCCTTATTATTTTTTTATAAATTGAAAAAGAATGTTTTTTTTGCCATAAGTGTATTTGGGTATTAGTATCAATTTTACAAAAGTAACGAATTTACTATTTAATTCAATAGCATTTGAAAAATAACACATAATAATCAAATACACTTGCAAAACTATTTTTGTCGATTTATTACAAAAATATAGTTTCATACAATCTAAGTGGTATTATTGCTTGGCATGTGACGTGCAGACAATTGGCGCAAATATATATTTATATAATTTAATAATCATTTCACAAAAAAACGTATTTGTAAAAAATTACGTGAAATAGAGGGGAAGGGGGCTTTTCAAAACTAACGGTTTCTCAACTAAAAGTTTTTATTAACTCTCAATAGATTGAATTTGACAAATAACTACTTTTTTTTAGATTTTAGTGGCCACCCTGTGTTGTATCATTAATTATAATTTTCATTTTTATCATGGTCGTAATCTCATAGCATGAATTTAATAATCAGGACACGGACGTTGGGATTTAGGATCACTTTTACGATATCTTGCTTTTACGATCTTCACAAGTACCCTTTTTTTCTTTTATGCACGAGTATACCTTGACATCAGGATTGCATAGGCCATAGTCCATAGTGGATACATATATACAGTATATACAAATATGACGTACTAATTCACGCTAGAATCATTTTCACTATCATCATCATGATCCATAAAGATCGACCGGTCGTAAACCGGTTCTACATTATTTTTGATTTTCTTACTCTATTTTAAGTGTCTCGCATATTTTAGGAAATGATTATGATTCATATTTTTCTGTATGGAATTATTATTTCTTATTTAATATTTTAAAGTTTTCTCCCTATTTCCTCATTATTCTCTGAAGAATCTATCTTTAGTTTGGTGTTAAAAAAATCTTACAGAAAGATATGATTCACGTATGCCATTGTTTTGAATCGCATTTTACGTTTTGAACTAGTAACGATCTCTTAGGGGTGTTGTGCATTCCACTCGAATCGACACGGATTTGGAACGATTCTGTTGTCAGATAATAGAATTGGTGTAGGTAATGTCAGACATTCTATTTCGAAAATCGCCACTTAACGGGTTTATTTTTGTGTTGTAGCGAATTTGTTTAAAATTAGATTCACATCTTTCCGTCCAATTTATTTTTAGAACAGGTAGTAGGAATACACGTGTCTTTTAAAATAGGTATTGGATAGATCATGTCATGTTAAACGTGTACAATATTTTTAGCCTACAAAGAACACTTCCTAATTGTATGTTTTTGGCGGTCCGAATTTATATTTCTTTTTATTCCAATCTATTGTGTTTCTCTCAATATTGTGGTTTTATCATTTTATACTTATGCATTTTAAAGGATTTTTATCTTATACTTTTTAGCCGTTTTTATCCTATTCTTTACATCTATCTGATTTTATCCGTATTTTTAATAGTTTTTCCAGATCATTATCAATTTCTATTCTATATTATTAATTTATTTTTAAAACTTATCTCATTGGATGCATTGATTCGTACTGAATAGAAATGAAAGAATTCTTTAATGAGTAGAATTCTTCTTAAACTTTTTTACTTGTCTGTCTTAAAATTAGAATTTTCGACTTATCCATTTTCGTTGCGTAAAACCAAAAAAAGAAGTTCTGTAAAAAATGGTTTACTCAAAGGTTGTAGATATTTTGAAAAGTTTCAATTCTTCTTTGACACTTTTTTCACATATCTGTCGTAGTTTGGCGTAAAAATGGAATATTCGATTTTTAGATAAAATCTTCGATGGATCAAACCATAACCGTTAACAAGGAAAGCTGGCTAACGAATTTTTTCTTTCTTTTAGGACCAAAAAATGTGTGTCAAAGCTCGATTTGCTCTGTTCATTATTTCGAGAGTTATTGTGATTACGGATTTTCAGCTTCAGCCTGTACAGAAATTTTGGTGGGGCGCCGATCGGGCTTCGATCGGGAAAAATGTAGGTCCGATAGGGTAATCTGTCTAGCGCCAGACCGTAAATGAAACGCCCTACCCGACAGGGCCCAGATCTGGGAATCTAAGCTGGGGGCCCGATCTGGTCCAGATATGGCCCCTTTAATTTTTTATTTATATAATTTTTAAAATTTCAGAAGATTTTATATTAATATTTTTTCAACTTTATATTTTACAAAACTTTAATTTTTCAATATTCTACATTATATATCATTATACATTATATCTCATTTTTAATATTCTACATTACATTATCTGTTTGTATTGCTTGAATTTATCGATAAGAGTACGAATTTCAAAGAAAACTATTATGCTTTGACAAACAATGTTCAAATTTAGAGCTATTACACACCCACAAACACACGTATTTTTGATCTTAGTATTCTTTTGGAATGATTTATGTTTGACTAATGCACATGGGGCACGTGTAGTGAGATTTAAAAAGTGAGGTTATGTTCGAGAAAATATAAAAAGCATTTGATCTATAATGTTACTAATCCGGAAATTCATACATTTGGTATAAGATAATTTCTATTTTCACAATGTCAGCAACAAAATATAAAATTGTAAAAAGCTGGAAAATATTTTTGTATTTGCGTAAATAGTAAATCCGCTCAAAATGACGAGGCTTTGTCAAATACATTGCTGCAAACCTTCAGAGGTTACAAATTAATTGTGATGTTGATTCTAGCGAATTAAAGCTTATCTTTGCCTTCATTCCGGATATAAGAAATCTCACCAACAATTCTGTGATTCCGAACTCGCAATATACTTTTTGCTTTTGGCATTTCAACTTTGATGAAAGAAAAATAATAACACGACGATAACAGAAAACTTGAAATAATCTTGTCTAACGTTACCCGGCCCGACGTGGTTTTAATGCGAGCCACACAATCTGCTCCCTTGCGGCCACATGTGGAAAATCCGATCGGGCCCAGATCGGAACTCGGGAATAAGTTAGGCAATTTCTGCACGGGAGGGAGTCTCAAAATGTGCAGATCCGTTGAAAAACTGAGGTGTGAAATTTCAGTCAATTCTAATATTTCCTCAATCAAGGTACTCGTATGTTAAGCTGACGTAACCACATCTTCGAATCGAGTTGAAACCTATCTCATAATTAAGGGCTCATTTAATCCTAATTTAATGCTCTATTGCCAAATTTAATGCTGCATTATTTTAGAAAAACCGGGATCACGCTAGCTTAACGTTAAGCTAGCGGAACCCCACGTGAAATAGTTGTTAAATCGAGTTCTATCGTATAACATAATTGAAGGCTCATTCAATCCTCACCAAAACCACTAAAAATTATTTTCAAAAAGCCACACCTAATACTGAAAAACCACCCTTAATATAAATTATGCCCAAATTGTAAATCTGACCATATCATAATTAAGGACTCATTTAATGCTCATTTAATGCCCCATTGCCAAATTTAATGCTCCACTATTTTTTTTGACGGGGGGTTACGCTAGATTAACGTTAAGTTGACGGAACCCCATGGATAATAAACGTTGAATTGAGTTCTGTCCTATCACATAATTAAAAGCACATTTAATGCCCTCCAAAACCATGAAAAATTATTTTCCAAAACCCACCCCTAATAATGAAAAACCACACGTAATATAAATTATTCATAAATTGTAAATCTGACCATACTATAATTAAGGACTCATTTAATGCTCATTTACTGCCCCATTGCCAAATTTAATGCTCCACTATTTAAAAAAAAGAATCGGGGGTTACGCTAGCTTAATGTTAAGCTGACGGAACCCCATGTGAAATAAACGTTGA
>NC_046661.1:53713950-53715244 GCF_010883055.1 Belonocnema kinseyi | reverse complement strand
TCGAGTTGAAACCGATCTCGTAATTAAGGGCTCATTTAATGCTAATTTAATGCCAAATTTAATGCTGCATTATTTTTCAAAAAAACAGGGGTTACGCTAGCTCAACTTTAAGCTGAGGGAACCACATGTACAATAAACGTTTAATTGAGTTATATCGAATCACATAATTGAAGGCTCATTTAATGCTCTCCAAAACCACCAAGAATTATTTTCCAAAAGCCACCCCTAATACTGAAAAACCGCCCTTAATATAAATTATGCACAAATTGTAAATTTGATTATACTATAATTAAGGGATCATTTAATTCTCATTTAATGCCCCAATGCCAAATTGAATGCTCCACTATTTTTTTTACCGGGGTTTACGCTAGCTTAACTTTAAGCTGGCGGAACCCCATATGAAATAAACACTGAATCGAGTTTAGTCCTATCAAATAATTAAGGGCACATTTAGTGCTCACCAAAACAATTAAAAATTATTTTCCAAAAGCCACGCCTGATGCTGAAAAACCACCCTTAATATAAATTATGCCCAAATTGTAAATCTGACCATACCATAATTAAGGGCTTAATATAAATTATTCACAAATTGTAAATCTGTCCATATCACATTTGAGGGCTCATTAAAGGTTAATTGTATGCCTTTTAAACAATTATAATTCCCTGCTTTTGAAAAAGGGAATTATGCTGGCTGAACGCTAAAGGTAATACGAGAAAATAAGGCAAGTATTGACTCTTAACTTTTTTAATACCGCATACTGTATAAATTTCAATAATTGAGATCAATCATTTTCACCGAAAATCCTTACAGATTTTAATTATATCTATGTCTCCTACTTGTTCGAATTTAGAGAATAATTAAGGACTCACTTATTATTAAAACCCAGGTGTTACGCTGGCTCAACGGTGAGCTGACGTAACCGCCAGGTTGAAAAAAAAATAGTGAAGCATTAAATTTGGCTATGTGGCATTAAATGAGTTCTTAATTATAGTATGGTCAGATTTACAATTTATGAAAAATTAAATTAAGTGTGGTTTTTTATTATTAGGGGTGGGTGTTGGAAAATAATTTTTCGTGGTTTTGGAGAGCATTAAATGTGCCTTTAATTATGTGATAGGACAGAACTCAATTCAACGTTTATTATCCATGGGGTTCCGTCAACTTAACGTTAATCTAGCGTAACCCCCCGTTAAAAAAAATAGTGGAGCATTAAATTTGGCAATGGGGCATTAAATGAGCATTAAATGAGCCCTTAAGTATAGTATGGTCAGATTTACAATTTGTGAATAATTT
>NC_046661.1:53705798-53713850 GCF_010883055.1 Belonocnema kinseyi | reverse complement strand
TATTAGAATTCAAAGTATTTCTAAAAATTTCCGAAGATTTCAAAATATTTAACAGACTTTAAAGAATTCAAGAACATTATTTGTATTTGAAAATTACTTAAAAATCTTAAAACTCATTTAAATTCTACCAAAATTCCTAAAAAATTCTTTAAAATTAGTTCAAATCTCTTAAATTCATTAAAAATATCTTGAACTCCTAAAAATATTTCCAAATCTTTTAAAATTCGTTTATAAATTTAAAAAAATTTTAAATCAAATGACTCCGGTTAAATCCCTTGAAATTCCTGAAAGTATTACTAGAAATATTTTTTTATTCATTTATAATTTTTTTCTTTTTAATTAAAAAGAATTTTTAAATTCCGTTAAATTATTTTGAAATACATTAAGTACTTTTAAACACTTGAAAATATTTTGTAATTACAAAATAATACATCAACTCTTTTGAAATTTCTTGAAATGTTTTAAAATCATTCAAAATAATTTGGAATCATTAAAAACTTGTAGAGCGTAAAGGGAAATTGAGGAATATGTTAAACATTAAACAAACGCTTTGGCTGGGGGCGAGGGACGTGGGAAATATCGCTACCTTCGCACAGTAGGGTCTTGCAGCTACTTTTTACAGAACTGCGGTCTATAGATCTTATATTGAAGTACTTCACGAACACTCGATACCTCGAATGGAACTTTTATGAGATTTTTCCTCATATTTTCGAGACTTTTGCTATACATTTAACAGAATTGAGGTATCTAGACCTTATAATGATGTGATGACAAACTGTCAATACCTCAAATGTGATTTTTACGAAACTTTTCAACGTTTTTTCATAACTTTTCATTTATTTTATTAACGTTTTTAAATCGGAGTTCAATATGAAGTGTGCAGAACTCTTGTAGAGTTATTATACATTTGTTTTACATTAATTCCTGAAATTTATACAATATGTATGACATTTGTTCAAGATTCGCTCTTATCCCCGACTATAGAAATAATTCAGGAAAGATCAATGCACTTGTCTTCACTGTATAATTATACATTCAAATAAATTCGAAGGAAGCCCCATGAATACTTATTTCATAATTAATATTTTTAAAAAACGGACAAAATTATTTCATCCTGGCTCAGTTGATTGCCGATAGCTTTCTATGGAAAGTTATCAAATATATGAATAATAATTAGTATAATGAACATCACAAAAACGTAAGTAAATAATAACCGATAAACAGGTGGTGTCATACTTAAACAGAAAACACTGAAGTTTCCATTGAAACCCATTTTGAGTTCCAAAGGAGCTGCAACAAAAATGAACCCCACTTGCTGAAAGGGAACCCAAAAGATAAATGAGCTCTAAATGGTACCACACTTAGGGTTCTAAAGGATCTCTATTGTAATTGAGCCACGAAGGAATCATAAGGAGACCCAACTGCCAGTGGCAAGCAATTTGAAACTGGCAATAGAAACATTACCGTCAGTGGTATGCACATTACAGGAAGATTTGAAATTTTTCGTGCGCAGGTACGCAGTTGCCATCTTCCTGTACATGGAAAAGTGTGCGAGTGAGAAAGTGTGTCAACTTGACGTAAGTTAGAGAGGTTCTGTTCTTTTGTTGATCATCATACGAAATATACACGAAATAAATATATAAACAGTATTTTCGGTACTTGTTTGAAAAATGCAGATAAGTACTTTTTAAATTTGTAACATGATAAAGAAATAATGGAAGTAATATAACTTTATTGAAGTTACTTCGTGTAACTTGCGTGTAACTTGCACCATAACCCGGCACTTGGCACCTGCATCAAAACAAACGAACAGAACCTCTCTAATTTACGTCAATTTGACAAACTTTCTCACTCGCACACTTTCTCATGTATAGGAAGAGGACAACTGCGTACCTGCGTACGAAAAATTTCAAATCTTCCTGTAATGTGCATACCACTTACGGTAATGTTTCTACTGCCAAGTGGGGAAACGGAGTTAGGTCTTGTTAGGGCAATTATATGAAAAGATGAGAAAATTAAAGGGCTATGTAATAAATATTGTAAGTAGGTGTAGTTTGAATAATTAAGTACAATGTAATAATTGATGATTAAGTATAATAGTATATCTGTCACTATTTTAGTTAGGATGTTTTATTTCAAAGAGAAGATTAGTTTTAAAGTAATAAGGAAATGTTGGTAGGTAGGAGAGAAAGCGTGGGCCTGAAGGTGAAGGGCGGAAAATGGATAAGTTTCAACTGGCGAAAAGGGGCCTGTCAGGCAAGGTGTGAAAGGGACGCGTCAATCAGTTGTCTACTGAAAAGGACAATAACCGGACGTGTCGAATTTGATTGTTGAGAATTTTATACCCGCATTTGTTAATATTTATTTTTCAATGTAATTTCTCCCGTTTATTGTAATTCATCATCTTTCGAGTCAGCACAGTGTATTTTTTATTTATTAATTAAAGTGAGTTAACGGAAATAGGGTTTTCTTTATTTCATACCTCAGACCCCACACTTTGTCACGAACAGGTCTCCTTATTATTCCTTCGTGAATTGAGCTTATTTCGAAAGAACCTATTTTTTGCTTTGCCCACTTCAGCATTTCGTTTAATTAATAACATAATGTTTACCTTGAAGCACACACGTAATTGAACTCTGGTGGACATATCTTAATGAACATAATTAAATCTTATTTCTCATTGCCGCAATTAAAATAGATATAATAATGTGATAAATATCATTTGCAGGTTATGTAACAAAGTTCTCAACATAAAGGCATATTCATATGCAAGAAACTTTTCGTCTCAAGTCACCAGCCAATAACTGTTAATCGATTCCTAACCTACCAGCCCTACTTTGCAAGCGTTTGGTTTGTGAATGCGACTTCATGTTCTTTGCAAGAGCGCTCTAAACAAACCCCTTCGGCTCTCTACAGGTATCTATTGGAGCTCAAATTCTAAATGATACCAACTTTTTTTGAGCCGCAACTTCAGTAAACCCCCAGTTTTTTCTGTATATGAACAGCATTGTAGTTTCTATTAGTATTTATAACTTCAGTCTGCGATTGCGGATAAAATTAGGGACATGGTATAGTCCGTCACGTGAATAATTTATACTTTGATTATATTCGGCAGCTTTATAATTAGAAAAATAAATACATTCTGCTGACATTTTGCGAAATGGTTAAAAACGCAAAAAGGCACGTCTCCTGGCCCATTTGAGTTATTATTTTGTCCGAATGCAATTTTATTCATTCTACGTTAGTTAGGATTATCAAACCCTCTTTTGTCAGTTACATTCGAAAATAAAAGCTATTTAAACGAAACGATTGGTACAAAATAAAAACTCAATGAATCTAAAATACGTGATTGGCCACGTGACGGACTTCCACATTCCTTTAACACGTGTAAATAAATAATTGTATTCTTTACGACCTAAACTTTGTATTTCTATATTATGTTCAAAATCAGGTAATGCTGCCTTGACAGTGAAGCTGACAGTACAATGCACAGTAAAAACTTTGGGATAAATTTCGTTGCAGGTAATTTCAAAATGGTCTTCCAGCTCGCTCGTAGTCGGAGTACGAAACTCATCGATTGTTCTTTCCGCAAAACTGTAAAAATCATTCACAATATTTGACGTTTCGTACCCAAAGTCCGAGAGAAACGATACCTTGTGAAGTGACACCATTGACACACCAACACTAAAATTTGTTGCAGATATATCGTACCCTGAAATAATTGTTAGATTTACATTTCGTTTTTACTGTGTACACTTGAAAAAATACAGAGTTCAAAATTTGGCTTTTGGGTACTAGATGGGCCCTTAATTTTGTCGAAGGTCATTTATTGTTTGGGAACTGTTAGTCTAGGTGCCAAGGGGGTCCCAGCTACCTTTTTAATTTAGATGGACTGTGACAAATGTTTTTTTTAGTATTTTGACCCGCTGAACACGAATATCGAGGGGGGCTGTCCGAGTGGTCAACAAAATTATGAACAAATAATTGCTCAAACAATCAAAAAAGCTTTTTTTGCGTATGAAAAAATTGTGTCTTATTAAGATCTACAATCTACAATAACTCGCTACTCCAAAAAATTATATCGCGCATGTTTTTTCCGGCTCCGAAATGCAGCGTTTGGCGGCTCGCGAGCCAGCGCTGCATCGCGTGGCGGAAGGCCTGTGGCCTACTTATAGGTGCTTAATTCAATTCCATTAAGCTTTGCGACATACGTGTCGATGAATAAACATGAAAAATTACCGTGATCACATTCTTAGAATAAATTGTAGAATAAATTCAGTACAATACATGACGTTATACTTAACTGAATAGCTTATTTTATCACATACATTTCTACAAGTACGGTTTCTCACTGGAGTACGGAATATTTTTTTATGTTTCATTCTCGCTTGGTTTGAGCGTTTGAAATCATTTTAGCACGGCATTGTTGTAAGGATCTTTAGCGATAGATTAAAGGAAATGAATAATAATTGTTATTCATTTTTATACGCTAAAAATTCAGAACTTATATGGAAGTAAACATGTACCAAGATATATTCGGCGAAATACATCGTGGCCAAATAGTGCACCTGCCCGAAAAAACCTGAGCCGAAAAAAACATGCGCGACATCATTTTTTGGAGCAGCAAGTTATTGTAGATTGTAGATCTTAATTTTAACTTTCAATATCTGCAAGCAGAATTGGAAAATATCAATCCTATCGGGAGTAATTGAAGCTCGAAAATGGCGATAATCGCTTTTTTTCGAAAAATTGACCTTTTTATCTTAAAAAACTAAGAGTCCTATGAAAAAATCAGTAGAGTACTATTCCTCTTAAAATCGCTCAAAAAATACGATGAAATTTTTTTCATACGCAAGAAATGCTTTTTTGATTGTTTAAACAATTATTTGTTTATACATTCTTTTTGACTACTCGGACAAACAGCCCCCCTCGATATTCATGATCCGCGGGTCAAAATACAAACAAAAAAAACACTTGTCACAGTCCATCTAAATTCAGAAGGTAGCGGGGACCCCTTGGCGCCTAAATTATGTGGTGCTTTAGGTTTACCCATGTTTAAAATGTCCATTTCTATACGTTGGATTAGAACAAATTGCATGAAGATATCTTTAGATTGGTCGAGGAAAAAAAATGTCATCGGACAAACCCCGAAAAATTCAAATTTTCTAATCTCTAGACACCATGAGCGGAATGGGATAGCAAATTATAATAGGAAGTGATGATAGCAAATGAAATATGTAAGAAAAAATATGAAACGAGAAATATAATGAGAAACGGAATGGAATATTACAGCAAAATGGGATAGAAAAGTTTAAAATTAGATAGAAAATAGTATGCACATTTTTGTTTGTTTGCAGAATGAAATGCGACAATGTGTGTATCTCACATGTATATACGTTTGTTCGAGAGCACGGAAACTGTTTTTTTTATTCCCCATTTTCCTTTATTTTCTTTTGGACTTAACGCTTGAAAGAAAGCGGTAACGACAGGATAACCTTCGTCATGAGATTCGCGGTTTTGTGGAATTACAACCACTCCGCTAAATCCTCGCGAGGTTTTCTGGACATGCCAAGAGTGTCACGTTGTTAAGTGAAAAGAAAGTCAGCCAGACGTTCTTCGACATTTCGCTCTGCTGATTTCTACGGATGAAAATTATGTTTGCTCATTTTGTCCAGGGTCCACTCCTTTCGAATTGAATTCTGATTTTTTTCATTTAGATTCCCGGAGACGCATTCAGTGAAATTGGTTACTGTACATTATTTTTAATTAAAGTTCCGGCTTCAGAAACGAAGCTATAGTTCTCCAAAAAAAAAAAAATTTTCCTTATATTTTTATTGTCAGAAAAAAGTACTTTAAAACTTGTTAAAACGAAGAAGGAAAACGATTTTCCTCACTGTATCTAGATCTGTCGTCTTTAAGGGCATGTGATACTTATAAAATTGTCGATTTTACCAGTTTCAGGTTCCCCTGGCTTTTTTTCTAGAATAATAAATATTTTGTCTTAAAAATTTGGGAAATGATAGCGAACATGATAACGGACGTCTCCGCACACTTTTTTGTGGATTGATTCAAAAAAGTTTTAATTTAGCAAAATGTGATTAATTTGGATAGCGCTTTGGAAATAGTATCGATTTTTTCAGTGTTAGATTCCCCCGGCTTTTTTCCTAGGATAAGAAATATTTTACCTTCAAAATCTGGGCAATGATAGCGAACATGCTAAAGGACGTCCCCACACACTTTTTCTGTGTTTTTTTATCAAAAAAATTTTGATATGGCTATTGTGTATATTTTGAGGTTATGTGTGTTACAATTCGCCCGAGCGTTACTTCCAAACTACACAATATTTTCGGACGAAAACTTTGGACTTACAAATAAACATAGTAACTAATCGTCCGGAACTAAACTTGTTTGCAGGCCATCAAAAAAGTTTATTCCATCAATAATTTCCAGATTGTCTGAACGGCAGAGATGAAAAACGACGTAACCTCAAAATAATGCATATGCATACAATTTTTATTTAGCACAATAAATTTTTTTTGTTATTCTCCCTCAAAAAAGAGTCCGGGAACGTCCTTTATGATATTTTATACCATCTCCGAATTCAGTTTTTAAAGTTTTTCATTTTTGTTGAAAAAAGCCGGGGAAACTGTAAGTATCACATACCCTTAATCTGATTTAAAATGTGTTAAATTATTATACAATTTATTTAATAAAAATTTTAATATTTAGCGTGAATAGTTAAGGTAGCTACACAGTAAAGAAAGTGACTAATAGAAACTTTTTTTTTATAATAGTAATTGTTTACGGTTCTTTTCATCGTCCATGAGTCAGGATCGTTCTTTTGCGAAATAAGTGGACTAATCAAATGACTCGCTAGGAAGCGATGCGTTACGAAAATATATATGTACTTATATTACGTAATTGTTTTTAAAACATTTTTAAAATTCTATTGTTTAAGTATACAAAACTAACCGAAACTTCTAAAGACAAAAAAGGTTTGACTTGATTTTCATGATGACAATCCAACTTATAAGAACTATTTGGTTAGATATTCATCAATTTTGCTCAAAATTTGTTCCATTTACTTAGAAGTTCAATTATTTGTTTAGATGCAACTATTTGGTTTAAAATTCAGCTGTTTATAGTTACGGTTAGTTATGTTTTGTTTGAAAATCCAACTATTGGGTCTCTTAAAATTAAATGTTCAAAAATTATTTTATCTAAAATTTCGAAATAACTCTTGATTATTATCTGGTGTTAGAAATTTATCATAATTGTGCATGATATAAGAGTAAAATGTCGTACTGCTTGATTGAGTCTTTGCTGGGTAGAGTAGTAAAATCTCGTGGTGGAAAAATTCTTGCATTTGGGTTCTACACATATTTCAGCTGCAGTTGCAGAATGCAGAGTTAAAGGGGTAGAGTAGATGGTATAAAGTTGTGGCCACGTTTGCCTTTCAAAGATGGTCACAATGCAGGAATACATCCGCGCTTAATGAAAAGCTCATAAAAATACTAAATAAAGAGACTCGTGTTACACGCGCAAAGGTACGTAATTTTAATTAAAGCTCCATGGTGGAGGGCGTTGCTTGCTAGCACCCTTGCAGCCTCTCTCCAACTTTCCCTCCTACTTTCCCTCTAGTGCCTCAACACTTCCTCACATCAGTGTTGAATATATTATGTTGAAAATTATTCCAGTTATATAATATGAAAATTAAAGAAAATAATAGTCGTCTGCCTTACAACATACACTGAAAGTAATTTTATAATAATACTTGATATTTCAATATTCATAATTGATTTAGTCGATTACGATTTAGGGAAATCGTGTAAATATAAAAATTATTGTAAGCGTAATTACGAAACTTTACAATTAGAATATGAAAAATGAATATCTTTAGAACAAGAATTGGTATATTCAATAGCAAAGATTGATATTTTATATATTAAAACGTTATTATTATTATTATTACACCATTAAGCCATTTCCCTTTCGGGGTAGGCGTGACTCACTCGGCAGGGGAAAGGAGTAGTGTGTGGATGGGATAGAGAT
>NC_046661.1:53693381-53705698 GCF_010883055.1 Belonocnema kinseyi | reverse complement strand
TAAACCCACTTTGGACTTCCCAAATCTTTGTTTCTGTTATTTTCATTACCCTACGAATAACTATTTTTGAATATATTTTACTTACAGTGCTTAATAAGCTAAGCATAAGAAAAATTGATAATGACATATTCAAATAATATAAAAGCAATTATAGGAATTAATAGATTGAGGTACAAAATTTAATATACATATTCTACAAATCAATATAGTCAAAGAGAAAGTGAAAGGTAATAAGAGATATTTTTATTTTATGTGATAGACGCTAACAGCAATTGTAATCTTTAATTGAGGGAATTGCAAAGCACTATATTAAAAAATCCGAACAGCTCCGATAATCTCCCGAGGTTAGCCGAATCCGCCGATTGTATACCTCATAGCCAAGCGCTCACGATGTGAATCGGAGAACTTCGTGTTTCGCGTTAAACTGGTCAAGATTCAGGTATGGACACGTGTTTTCCAGTGTTTTGTTTTTAAGTTGAGAGTAGTCATAATTGGCTGAAGTATACATTTTTTGTGATATTCAACTTACAAATTATAAAAGTTATTAGTTGAAAATTTCAAGGATTTTACCACTCAGGGTTTGAGCATCAGATTACAAAGCATTGCTAAAGATTCTAGAAGTTTTTAATATAATCTAAAGATTTTAAAACATTTAAAAGGATTTTTGAACGTTTTA
Organism: Belonocnema kinseyi; assembly: GCF_010883055.1. Taxonomy (NCBI): domain Eukaryota; kingdom Metazoa; phylum Arthropoda; class Insecta; order Hymenoptera; family Cynipidae; genus Belonocnema; species Belonocnema kinseyi. Next base: position 53,705,022 of record NC_046661.1, on the reverse strand, counting down.
CAAAGATTTATGAAGTTTTTACGAAAATTTTATGGATTTGAACGATTGAAAAGAGGCAAAGGCATTGAAAATCCGATAAAATTAACATGGGGAAATTTGATTTTTTTACTATCACTCATTGAAAAGTATATTTTTTATGTTTGATTGAACAATTGAACATTTTTAGGAATAATGACCTTTCTTTCAAGCATTTAGTATTTGTTTGAACAATTAATTATTATTTAATTGTAGCTTTTTCTTAAAAATAGGTATAAAACTCTAGTTTAAAAAAAAAATTAGTTAGCCTTTCTGCTTATTATTAAATATCTGCGTCATTTAGATACTAGTATCTTATTTTGTAATTAATTCTTATTTGTTTAAACAAATTTTGTTTATTTATACAATTTTGTTTCAAAATAATTTTTTTAAATTTCTGCTTTTTGCAATTAATGTGGTAATTTTTCATTTTTGAGAGCAAAATTTGGTGTTTTAATTTCCAGTGACGTTCAAGAAATAGAAAGCTTTCTAATTCCTTTGAGAATACTAACAGCTATTCTGCGGGATCAACATAAATAAAAGAAAAACTTACTTGAACTTTCAGTGGACGAACGAGTGTGTCTACGGGGGTGATTTAAAAGAAAAAATTATAAAAATAATTTCATAACGACAAAATTGAATGTAATTATTATAGAATGAAGTCTTACTACAAAAATAAACTTTTCATGGCCAATGTAAAACATTTTATGAACAAATATTGGTTATTTAAAGCATTTGCTTAAAGTTTAAATATTTAACAATAAGCGATATACTTAATTGAATTGAGACAAAAATGAGATTTTTGAATCACAATTTCCAATAAAATATTACATTAATATTTAGTAAATTTATGTAATAATACGATAATGGTTTAGACAAAAAATGTTGATCTCTACAATGACAAATTACCACAATAATAGCAGAAAAACAGAATTTTCGAACATTTATTTTCGAAAAAAATTGTTTAAACAAACAAAATCTATTTAAACAAATACGAATTTGTTACAAAATAAGTTACTAGTATCGAAATGACGTAGATATTTAATTATAAGCAGCAAAGCTAACTGCATTTTTTTTAACTCGAGTTTACACCTCTTTTTTAAAAACAGTTACAATTAAATAATAATAAATTGTTTAAACGAATAGTAAATGCTTGAAACAAAGCTCATTATTCTTAAAAATGACCCATTGTCCAATCAAATATAAAAAATCTACCTTTCAATAAGTAAGTGCAAAACAAATTATTTAAACAAAAATAAATTGTTTAGACAACTGTTGATTAGTTGAAAATACTTAAAACCATTCCACTTGACAAAAAAAAATTATGTATGGCAAAAAAGTGAAAAACAGAGCATGTATGTGTAAATTTTTGGCAAAAATGTCAATTTCAGTTTTTTGGGACATTTTTGGGGCTCCACAAGGGGGATAGGGGCATAAGAATTTAAAATAATTTTATGGAAATGATTGATTAGAGACTCCCCAACAAATTCTTAATTTCCGGCAACCTCACAGAATGGGGGGGGGGGGGGGCCATGGCCTCTATTCGAGAGTCGGTTGTTTGGATCTCCCTAGTGTACATCATTAGTTTAAAAATATTTCACAACAATTTTGCAAGGCTTTTAAATAATTCATAAGATTTAAAGCATTTCAAACATTTTAAAAAGGGAACAGTACACCAGATTTAAAAGATTCTGAAATATTTGGAAGATTTGAAAATATTTCACTAAGATTTTAAAGAATTCGGTGATTTCAACGAATAAAAAAAAATTCGCAAATATTTCAAAAGATTTCACAAAAATTTCCCAAACATTTTGAACATTTCATAAATATTGCAAGGATTTGGAAGATTTGAAAATGGCGTTTACACCAGATTTCAAAATTTGCACAAAAATTTCGAACATTTCCAAAAATTGTAAAGCTTTCAAAAGATTTCAAATATTTCATAAATATTGCAGACGTTAAACTATCACATCAGGTTTTAACAAATTGGAGAAGATTTTAAAGGTTTCAATTATTTCAAACTAAAACAAAAGGTTTCACAAACAAATTTTAAATTAAGCATTCAGAAATATGTCATAAAAATTTTACAAAGATTTCAGGTATTTCAAATATTGTAGAGATTTCAAACATTTTACAAAAATTGAGAATGAATCCAAAAGAATTCACAGAAATTTCAAGATTTCCCAAAAATTTTAAGTACTTCAAGAGATTTCAACGAATCCGCAAAGATTTCAAAAGGTTTCAAAGATTTCATAAAGATTGTAGGGATTCAAAGACGAATTGTGTTCGCAAAAAAATGAGGAAATATTTTATTTATGGCTTTTTTTTCTTATAAATGGTTGGGCTTGTAATTGTATGATAATATACTTGATTTATAAAAAATTTGTATTAAGTTCAGGGCACCTACAATTTTTGACCTAGCACTGTTACTTGTATTACCAAGCCGAATGTGAGGCGGGAACGAGGTGATTACAAAAAAATGAAAAACCTATAGATATTTTTGAATTTAATTCAATCCCAGTTTTGACCTTAGAAAAACGGAATATTTTCCTGTTTTTCCTTTTAATTTTGAATGTTTCTAAGTTGAGTTATTAAGCACCATGCCGTTTTTCACAATTCTAAAAATTCTTACCATTTAGTATATAAGGAATCTTCAAACCCCTTCTCTCAGCGTGATTTGCGTGCGATGCGTGTGTTATATGTAAATGTTTGCGTATTATGTATATAAGTAAAGGTTAAGTTAGTTACATCAGCGAATGTGTATTCCACATTGTTATGTGTACAAATACTAATAATTATAATGATAATGTGCGTATTTATGTGCTATAATTGTGAAAAAATTATTCCAATCTTTCTAATAATTGACAATATGGTCTTGCTCCAATTTAATATAGTGAATTTTAAATATCACATTTTCTTTTATAAGTTTTGTAGAACTTATATTAATTTCCCAAGAAAATTTTTCATAGATTATTAATAAATACTTTTTAATATACATACCCGATTTCCCTAAATCGTAAAAGATTATACTAAACTGTAATATCGGTTTTAACGTTTTTTACATCCTTATCAGAGAAGGTATTAGATTTGTGTAAAATTTGACCCCCCCACCCAGTTTTTGTCAAATGTCCACATTTTGAGACCCTTTGAAACCAAAAAACAGGTTTTTACGAATGTGTCTGTTTGTATGTCTGTCTGTATGTCTGTACGTCTGTCTGTGAACACGATAGCTTTCGAACAAATTAATCTATTAGATTGCCCTTTGGCACACTCGTTTAGTGTCCTAAACTAAAGGTCAAGTTCGTTAGCCAGCCATTTTGGATGAAAATTCAAAAAGTGGGCACATTTTGAATATTTTTTAGACCACTTTTTTGAAAATTCCAAAATTCTCTGTACGGTTATTTATAGTATTCAAAAAGTTGAACAATTTATCCTAATGACTTTTTTTGAAAAGTCAAAAATTACCAGAGTTAGAGCATTTTCAAAATCCAAAAAAACAAATTAAAATGAACATTTTAAGCCAAACAACGCATGATAAGAAAAAATAAACAAACTAAATGTGTGGAAGACGGTACTCGGTACAGTAAGATGCGTAATAAAAAAATGGTTTGTCTAAATAAGATCTAAAAATTTGATTTTCACATTTCTTTGATAGGGCACGCGCTTTTTACATTTACACCATAATAGGCAGGTATTGGCTTCATACGAAAAATGACTTTCGCGCATTCCATCAAATATCGACGTTTTGATATTTCCTCAGAAGGAACAAAAAGTTTCTAGGTTGGTATCTGTCTGTCGTTGTCTTATGTATACTGGATGTCTTTGGACCGACTAATTGAATCGAATTGGGCTTTGGCACACAGGTTTAGGGGTCAAAGATTTTTAAATTCCATGTACAGCTATTTATAGCACACGAAAATGTTAACTATTTATCTTGATGGATTTTTTTGATAACAAGAAAATTATCAACAGTTATGGCTTTTTCAAAATACAAAATGAAAATGAAAATTCTAAACCAGTCAACGCACGATATATATAAAAAAGGCAAGAAAAGGAAAACGTTACTTTTTGAAAAACTTACAAGGTTATCATAACAGATTTTAGAATTTAAAAAAAAATCGAAAATTTATCTTATAATCGCACAGAAAATACTGAATTATTACATTCTCATCATAATAAGAAGGTATTGTTTTATGGGAAAACTGACTATCGCGGATTTATTGAAATTTTCACTTTTCGAGAATCCCTAATTCCCAAAGAAACCGGTATTACGATGACGTCTGTCTGTCGGCCTTGTCGTTATCGTCGTTGTCGTTGTAGTCTGTAAACACGGTAACATTTGAGTAAGTTATTATTTTATTGAATTTTCCTTTGACACGCTTTATAAGGATATGAAAAGAAAGGAAGATTTCGTTAGCCAGTTATTTTAAATAAAAATGCAATAATTTGGAGCATTTTCGAAATTTTTAAGACCACTTTTTTAAGATTTCAAATTTTCATATATTGCTGTTTATAGTGCACAAAAATATGAACAATTTATCTTGATGACTTTCTTTGATAACAACAAAATTACCAGAGTTATAGCGTTTCCAAACTTAAAAAAAAAAATAAAAACGAAAATGATTATTCTATGTCATTCAACGCACCACATGAAAAAAAGTCAAAGAAAAAAAATTAGTTTTTAAAGACCTACACGATTATCATAACAACTTTTTGAATTTTGTTAAAAAATCGAAAATTCAAATTTTTGTCGCACAAAAATGATGTATTATTACATTCTCATCATAATGAGAAGGCATTAGTTTTATGTGAAAACTGTCTATCGCTAACTAATCTGAATAAATGTATTATAAGTTTGATAAAGAAGTGTTAAACATAATATAAAAAAGTTAACATTTTGGACAAAATCGAGTAAGAAGCACGAGATACGTGATGAGAAGCCTTAACAAAGGAGAATCCACAATCACCACAAAGACCGAGCGCAGAGGGCGAGACAAATACAGCATCGAGCGCGAAGCGCGAGATGAATACATCGTCGAGCGCGAAGCGCGAGAACCAACAGTCGCGCGCTCTAGGCCCTAGGCAGATTTTTTTCACTAAATTTCTATAGGTGTAGTTGTGCAAGATATTGATACTTTTGAATAATTGAGAAGAATAGATATCATTTTATGTCTAATCCCAGAAGCAGTTAAGGTACCTGGAAATCAACCACACTATTAAAAAAGCGGAGTTAAAATCAACTCCGACGCATACCTAATAAAAGTCCCAACGTTTTCAGTAAAGGGCAAGCCGAGTAGAGGAAGATGAATTAAAATGTAACTCCTTAAAAAGAAGTCCCCAACTCCACTGTCCGGAGTTATTTGAATTAACTCCATTCTAATCCTAAAATTGTTCCACGACACCATCAGGAGTTGATTTTAAGGAGCAAATGTAGCTAAAAAGGAACACTGAGGTGAGTATTCACTATTTACAAATAGACTGAAGTACTCTGAATAGATTTGGTGGTCAAAATAGTAATTATTGTTCTCTGTAAGCCTGAATTCCCTAAATTAATTATTTTAAGTAACTTTAATTAGAAAAGTAAATGAAAAAATTAATAATGAATGATTTTCTCGTATAAAAGTTTATGAATGTCCAATTAAATTTGCATTGCTCATTAGTTATTTTAAACAATTCAGGTTTACATACCGGCTTCTATATATGAATTTTTTTATCCCCAATTCCGATTCGTATACAATTTTGACGCACTGTTTCTGGTTGCCATAACAAATTGCACTGACCCGACGCAAGACCATCTGTGTAGAATTCTGAATTCTAGAGATTTCGTGTTTTTGAGTTCGCAGTTTCGTACGAACGCAGCTATAAACATAAACTCCGCCACGACTCTTTAACTCCGGATTGAGTATGGGTTACGATTTTGTTTCTGGCTGCTGTGAACTAACTGCATATATTCACTCTGAATGTACTGCAAAACTTGAACTCATTTTATTTTACTCTGGAGTAAAATATTCAGAGTTTATTGTATTCGATAATTAGTCGATTATATTCTCCGACAAATTGTACTTTCAGCTCCGCTAACTATTTACTCATCAAATTTTTGACAGTGCATAAATCGCACTTCGGTATAAATCGGTAGAGGTCGTTTTTTTAGCCTTACCATGATAACAGTAGAGGAATATTTTACTATCAATCTAAAGAAGTAGTAGATAAAAAAATCATCTACATCGGTTTTTGCTTTCATGATTTACCATGTCCTCTATACCTAATTGTCTATAGTGGACATCTCTGTACCTCGGGACTTGGGTCCTGAAGGATGGAAGTTTTTCGTTTTGTCGTTATGTTCGCTTAAAAACAGAACCAAGCAGATGCTCTTTCTCAGGTACGGCTGGTGAGAAGCAAGCTAAGTCACAAAACCGAAAGCCGTGTTAGGCAACTCTTTTATCTATTCCTTTTTTAGCTATAAATATCAGAATATTTCACTACTCGGTACTTGGATGGTGGTGTTATCGATGTGCTGCTTAACTCGGCGGCTAATAGAGTGCATATTTTATATTCATAAAAAATGGAATTTCCTCCGAAATAAATTATTTTTGCCGGGAATCTTTATACTATTTAGACTACGTTTACAAAAGGTTAGACAAAATGGTTTCTCCGTTTGGCCCATAAGTTGATGAAGTCCGCTTTAACGTTGATTTCCGTGGGGCCTTGAAGGCTTAATCTGCTAAAATCATCTTTTTACTATTTTATTTAAAATTTAAATTATTGGTAAATAGTACTGAAAGACTTCTGCTTAGGGTAATTAAGCGTGTCGATTCCATAACGTCCTTAGCGCTCGGACTCGCTCTTCCTGTACCCTGTTGTGCCTTGTGTAAACGCGGAAAAATTTCCGAAAATTGCCGACTTCGGAAATTCACTGCAGAAAAATATGACTATATGCGGCTCAATGAGCCGCACAACTTTCATGAAGAATTTTTTTTCATCAGATTAATAGTTTTTTTCCTAAAAATTAAAAACCGGAAATTTTCATTGTACCGAAGTCAATGATCACTCAGTGGAAAAGCTGTTCCTTGATATTTGAGGAAAACTTTGACAAAATTTAAGCTAAATCGTTCTTTTTGTTTAGGAGATGTAAGTGATTTTTTATTTCCGCGCGTTTTATATTTTCCCCCAAAAAGTCCAAAAAATTAAAAATCTGTGAACTCACGTCCATAGCTAATACTATTCTCTTTCTGTTAAAACAACGTACACTTACTTATTTTGAGGTGCTGAATATGAATGTAACATCGGAAATATGTGCAAATGAAATTTGTATGGTCAGTTCGAAAAAATAGTTATCAAAATTAACCAAACATAACAATTATTGATAATCTTTCGGGCTGGAAATTGGTTAAGCTGTGACTGAACTTTCCCCTTCATCTTTTCTGCTCGAAAAATCGCTATTTCAAATAAAAAACTTTAGAAACATTACAGATTATTCAACTGTTGAATACTAAAATGAATAAACTCTTGCTTAAATTCATTAAAATAATTCAAACCCATCAATATTTAGGACGTGACTAATAATACCGAAATTTTGGTACGAATAATAGCTGGATCTTTCGCAAGAATAGCGGGACCTGGAAAATAGGCTACTTGTTCTGAAATTTTCGTACAAATAGCCGTATTTTTTCGATACATGTAGACACTCTCTAATATTGTGCAATTATGTAATTTTTCATCCATTATTTCTTTCAATTTAATACACTTTTTAATTTCTTCTTATATTGCTTCGCTCTGAAATTTTATTTTACATCAAATTGATAATAATCGAAAAATTAGAAAAAAGTTTTCATTAATTTGGTGTTTTTTTCAGAAAAAGAGAAATGTTTTTTTAAAAATGTATAAAAGTGAGTATAAAGTCATTACGATTCCGTGCAAAACCGAAACGTTGAAAAAAATCAGTTTTTAAAAATTATTCCTCATCCTGGTAGTACAAAAAAGACGGACAAATAATGAATAACTGCGAGAGAGAGAGATGGTTTAGATGTTTCTTTCTTTTGTTTTCCCTCTTTTTTCATTATTCATATACAGGGTGGAAACGCTGGAGCTTACGAAAAAGCATGCAACCCATCTTGGAAATTCACTTGTTTTTTATTATAAGTGTATTGGTTATGACAATTATTCGCCACAATAATTTTGTGATAATTATACGGTAAGAAGGCTTACCAGAAACTTTTTTTACAGTGTGGCGAAAAATAATTTTTCGAATTTTTCATCATGATTTTATATTTTTGTAATTGGTAATATTTTAACAATGCGAACATTTTACGATGAAGATATGTATTATTGTGTACAATCCTACTAGATTTGTCAAATTTCATGCTTTGGGAGCGCTTTCTAATGTTTCAAACGAAAATTGTATTTTTAATTTATTGGAGGTTACGGCTGGCAGCTCCAATCGGCTTTAAAAGGAATTGGACGCTTTATTATTTTCGCCATGCCGCTTAATGAGGATTAAAAAACCAAGGACAGAAACGACATTCTTAGGGATTCAAAATTTTTTATACTTTTTAATACAAGGCTTCTTACTGGGTATACTGAGATAGGATTTTGATAGAAACCGAATGTTCGAGGTTTGTATTAAGTGGTTTCTGTTCAATCGGTTGTTTGTGAATTTTTATGTTTTCAGACATTCTACATATTTTATTCAATATGCACTTCAGAAATATTATATTCCATTGCCAAAATTGTGTATATCCCGCAAAAGATATTGAGTGGATATCGTACGGCGCGGAAATCTCGATATTCTTGGAATATGCCACGGATATTCCGGGACATTTTTCGGATATTTTTCAGGATATCCCATATTCTGTCGAGATATCGTAGGGAAATGCCAAGGCTAACATTTTCTTGTAAGGGTTTACTCATAAATAAATAAATTTAGAAAAACTACAACACTGCAACATTAAATTCAGAAAGAGTACTGTTTTTTTATGGAACGGGTGTTACATAAGAGTGTTTCTAACTAATACTTGGTGGAATTTTCTTTTAAAATTTCATTCAAATTGAAGTAGCAAGAGAAACATCTTATTTCATAACTTTATTTCAAGTAATCATTTGCTTTATAAGAATATTACAAATATTTAAATAAATTGAACTCGTTTGAACAATTTTGATTTATTTAAATATTTTATTTTTGTCGTTTTTTATAGATGCGTATATTTTTAAGTACGACTTTGTCTTTTAAGATTATTCTTATATATGCTTAAAAAATTTATTATCCTTACTTTATTTTCAGAACGATTTTCTTTCCCCTGCTGACAAAAGAAACGTCAAATGAATATGAAACATATAAAGAAAATAAAATTCTTTAAAATTTTAAGAATATTTTTTAGAAAACAAATGATTACTTGAAAATATTTTAATCTGTCGGAAACGTGACGAAATAAAAGTTTGCTGTTATCAACTATTCTTTTACTGTCATCATTGAATAAAAAACTTATAACCGTCTAGAAAATAGATTTATTTCGCAACTTACCTAAAAAAAGCTAATGTTTAACAAAACTAAAATTGTTTGAACAGTTAAAAGTTAGTTACAAAATTACTGGGTATTTTCAAGTTACGGATAAATAATTATTTATGAAGCAACATTTTAAATAGTGTTCTTCAGCTCCAATATCATGTAAAATTCCAATTTGTCACTTATATCGGGTATTCTTGAGAGACCCATACTGCCGTACAAACTAAGAATATCAGTAAGTCCAATTTCACTCGAACTGGGAAAATCGAGAAAAACTGTTTGCCTAAACAACTCTAATATCGAATAAAGTTTTGAATAATAATGATACGCTATTTGGGTAAAAATAATGTGCAATTTCATATTTTGCAATTAAAAATTGATTTTTTAAACAATTTCTATTGGAAAATGGACTTGAGATGTTTTGCGAGTCGCGGAAAGTCAAAAATGAGCACGGTCACTTTTACAAGGCAAAAAAGACACAAAGTTCGGTAGGTTCTTTTTCATGTGTATGCTGATGACGTATTGCCTTCCTTGTACAACTTTTAGGATACGCAAAGTACTTTACGTGTATTTTTCTGTTGTATTTTCCAACTTTTTCGACTTTCCTCATTTATAAAAATTGTTTTTTTTGCAATAAATATTAATAATTAATCATTTTTATTAAAGAGTTAGATGCAGTTTTCTCTTATGAATTCAACGATACCAAAAACTGATTTTCCGTAAAAATGTCACTTGTGTATCTTTTTAGTTTGGACGGCAGCATCAGAGTGAATACAAATCAAAGATTATGAAGCAGTATATAAAACAATAAATAAGAAAGATTTATGATATAAAATGGTAAGAAGTAGTACAAAAGGATATGGTAATTAGAAAGACTAGCAGAGTGGAGTTATAGAGCGTTATAGAAAAGGGAAGAATTGTTAATGAGAGTCATTAAATAAATCAATAAATCATTTATAAATACACCCGAAGTCCCATGTAATAACAATTGTGGGGTTTGCCTAGTACTTGCCTTGTTACTAAATCGGTACCCGCGAAACGTAAACAGTCAGGGCCGCCTGGACCCTTTTCAATTGGAATGCATAATACTCGACTAAGGAGTCGCCCTGTCTCCTGAAAATCTGCGTGGGCTAGCAGTCACAGGAATTAAAAACCTGGACCGGCCTCCATAGGATCTGAAGTGTATAGGGAAAAGAAATGGAAAACAATGAAAAACAATCCAAAATTGAGGTGACGGATCCAACAACTCGACAATTGCTCGAAACTGCGTAGAAGTATTGTCCACCCGTGAAAATCTATCGATAAAATAAAAGTGGCCGAAACGTAAAACAAAATATAAATTCGTCTTCATCTTGAACCGGCCGGCAAATTTTTCTGATGAAATTTTTTCATTCGACAACTGTTACTCAAGATAAGCAATAAAAACCTAGAACATTTTTCGATAAAAAATCTTTTTTTGTAAAACATAACTCGCGATTTTTCAGCCGTTTGTTGATAAAAATGCTTGAAATTTGTATGGTGTATTCTCAATATATAAGCGATGACTATAAACAACGCACTTTGTTTAAAAAGCAAATACTTTTGTTTTTATTTAATAGCAAATTGATTCCGAACGAAAACCACGTTTCGCCAACTTCGACCAGTGGGATGGTCATCGAGAAAATGTCAGTTGAAATAACTTGTCGCGAGAAAGTTGTTCACGAGACTTTGAGAAACTTTACCTGATAATTTGAAGAAAATTGGTCGAAGATTGTGGAAATAGCAGCGAGTTGAAGTTAACACACGCTGCTGCTACAGTGACCCCCCGAGTAAAAATGCTTTGACTTGAGTTCGACTTGGTTATGTCTTGAATTCCTCTCCAAGACATCGATGTCTGGCTGCGTCTCAAAACTGTGTCGAGACATAAGCCTTCGTCTTACTTTTATGGCCACGACAGGTCAAACGGCGTTCACTTGTCTCAAGTCAAGCCTTGTCTTGCCTAAGACGACATTTACTTGTTTCAAGTATACCTGCCTTAATATGAACCTTTTTTGGCTCATAAATGAGATTGAAATTGATTAATGAAAAATTTTTCATCAATAAATTAATTATTTGTAATTAAAAACAGCATTTTCGGTATCATCATCA
>NC_046661.1:53692082-53693281 GCF_010883055.1 Belonocnema kinseyi | reverse complement strand
AGACACAGGCGAATAATGCTAGCAATAAGCGGTTACGAAACTCCAGACATTTACTGCTATTAATGTCAAAATATGAAAGTACGCAAGAACAGGGTTGCCAGCCTAATCGGCTAGGTTAGGTCAGGTTTTGTTAGGTTAGGATAGTTGAAACCTCTATGTAGGTTAAGCCGAAGCTGAATGAAACGGTACCGCAAACACAACGGGACAACACAATCAGTTTAATTGTGTTTCGTGAGGTTAGGTTAGGCTAGGTTAAATTTTTTTCTAGGTTAGGCTCGAGTTGACCCATTCGATGTAGCACACATTTGCTACTGGGAAAATATGCTTCCAGAGCGTTACGTGTAGTTCAATAAATTTCAGTTAATTCAGGTTAGGTGAGGTCAGGTTCTGTTGGGTAAAGTTATGTTAAATAAGTTGATATGTCTTGTTACCAGATCCGCACACTTTTGTTTGAGTGGCTGTGTTATTACCCAAGATAAACGATAAAAACTTAAAAAAGTTTCCTATCAAAAATCGATGTTTTGTAAAACACAACTCGCGATTATTCGGCCGTTTGTTAATGAAAATGCCTCAAATTTGTATGGTGTATTCTAAATATATAAGCGATGACTATAAATAACGCACTTTGTTCAAATAGCGAATATGTTTGTTTTTATTTAATAGAAAATTTATTCCGAACGAAAAGCACGTTTCGCCAACTTCGACCAGTGGGACATTCATCGAGAAAGTATTAGTTGAAATAACTTGTCGCGAGAAATTTGTTCACTAGACCTTGAGAAATTTTTTCTGAAAATTTAAAGAAAATTGTAGAAATGGCAGCGAGTTTAACTTAAAACACTCTGCCGCTAGAGCGTTTTGTTTTTCTTCGCCACTGCTGCTTTATGGCTGAGGAACAATGGCCGATAAGTGGCCCGAGTAAGAATGCTTCGACTTGAGTTCGACTTTAATTGACCCAATCAAGACATGCTGAAATCGAAAAGGTCGACTCGAGCATGTCTCAGTTTTGAGACGGAGCCAGACTTCAATTCATATCTTGGAGACAAGTTTCTATGTCTTGAAGATTTAAATTTATCTCTTAAGTCAAATTTTTATAACTCCAACACGAGCGGTTTATAACTTCGACTGTATACCTATCCTAAAACAAGGGTCTTTATGACTGTCATAAAAGCTAATCTTTGTTAATGATTAAAGAATCGTGT
>NC_046661.1:53687431-53691982 GCF_010883055.1 Belonocnema kinseyi | reverse complement strand
ATCATGCAACCGTAGCTCTTCATCAATGGATCACTTGGTTGATGTAGAGTCTCATGCTACAAGGAAAAAAACCGCGAGCATTTCTCAATCGCATGTCTGCAAGAATAGGTCAGATTCATTCTGTTACATTTGCAGTAAATATGAAGTGAGCAGTTTGCGAAAATCAATCGACGAGGAAGTGAAAAGTCGTTGCGAAAAGTGTTTTGACCGTAAATTGCTGCACCAAGAAACAGAATGGGTTCCTTACGTCATTTGGAATTCCTGCACTTATGTTGTATCGTCTAAAAAATTCAAACAACGAAAAGTACCGCAAGTACTCTACACCAACCACATAAAAAACCCGTTATTGGGAAGGACTGTTACTTTGACATGAATTCCGTCAAAGGGTTCAACGCCAAAAATAAAAATAACATTTCGTACATTAATGTGTGCACAGTCACAAGAGCAATTGAAATCAATAAAAATGCACGCCAGACTGATTTAAGCGCTTTAGAAGATGATAGAATGGAAGTTGAAAGTCAACCTCATGGAGACGGTAGTGAAACCAGTGATCGAACAGAAAATAGTTCTGATGATTCCGATGAAAATGACGAAAAAGACGACGAATATGGCGTGCATAAAATGAAATTGAAGGTTCCAATATTAGTGTCGACACTAGAACTGAATGATTTTATAAGAGATCTTGGATTACCGAAAGACGGCGCTGAATTTGCCGCTTCATTTCTAAAAAGAAGAAATCTTCTAGAGCCAAAGAGAAAAGTTTCATTCTATCGCTACAGGGACAAAGAATTCAGAAAGTTTTTCGTTAAAGACGAAGAGACGTCTTTAGTGTACTGCACTGACGTTAACGGACTAATGAAACACTTGAAGAAAAATGTGTACAGAGACGAAGAATGGCAACTTTTCATTGATTCGTCAAAACGCAGCATTAAGGCTGTTTTACTGCAAAACACGAATACTTAGGCTCCTATCTCTATAGCTCACTCGACGGTCATCAAAGAAGAATATAGCAATGTGAAAATGCTTCTTGAAAAAGTTAATTACACGAGTCACAAATGGCAAATATGTGGTGATCTCAAAATCATAACAATGATATTAGGCCAACAATCGGGTTTCACGAGAGAGCCATGCTTTATATGCCTGTGGAATAGCAGAGATCGAGCCAATCATTACAGCAAAAAACATTGGCTTTTAAGAGATTCATTCAAACCTGGTTCTCATAATATCATCAATCAAAGACTCGTTGATCCAGAAAAAATTTTACTATCACCCCTCCACATAAAGCTTGGGCTCATGAAGCAATTTGTCAAGGCGTTAGACAAAGATGGACAATGCTATAAGTATATATCCCTTAAATTTCCTAATGTTTCAGACGCTAAATTTAAAGAAGCAGCCTTGGAACGTTTTCATCAAGACACAAAAGTGATGGAACAACGATATCTGGGTAGATGGGACGAGGTCATGATGGCTGATTTTTGCTGGATGTTGAAAAGGGAAACGAATGTAGGTCTTAAACGTAAGCGTAACCCTTTGCATCGTTCCTTCGAAGAAAAAAGGACACGTTATAGCAGACAGAAAATAGACTGAAGTAGGTCTATAAATCAATTTAATCACGATAAAAAGCAAGATAAAATGTGAACACGAATGATAATATAAATATATCCCTTAAGTTTAAGAAAAGCAGAGAGAAAATTTTTTTGAATAAAACTCTTATTCATTTGCATGTTTAAGTTTCAGTTCTACATTTTAATTGATACAAACATTGTCAGGTTAATTGAAATGGGGTCAATTCTACTTGCAGTTCTAAGTTTCTTCAAATGAGTAATGTGCGTCTAAATTTTTAACCACCTGTAGTACAATGAAATGAATTATATTGTGTTACAACGGGAACACTTAAGTTAAGTTGTGTTGCGTTAAGCAAAATTTCGTTAGGTTCTGTTAAGTTAGATTCATTTGTAAGTTAAGATCGAGTTAAGCCACTAAATATAGCACACATTTAAGACTGAGAACCGTACGCTTACATAGCTACACGTGTGGTTGAATTTCATTTGGCTAGGTTAGGTTAGGTCAGATTTTGTTAGGTTAGTATAGGTTAAACCTCTATGTAGGTTCAGCCGAAGCAGAATGAAAAGGTACCGCAAACACAACGGGATAACACAATGAGTTTAATTGTGTTACGTGAAGTTAGGTAGGTTAGGTTAGGTCAAGTTTTTTTAGGTTAGTATAGGTTTGACCTCTTTGCAGGTTAAGCCCAAGCTGATTCAAACGGTACCGCAAACACAACGGGACAACACAATCAGTTTAATTGTGTTTCATGAGGTTAGGTTAAGTTAGGCTAGGTTAGATTTATTTCTAGGCTAGGCCCGATTTGACCCATTCGATGTAGCACACATTTGCTACTGAGAAAATATGCTTCCAGAGCTGTACGTGTAGTTCAATAAACTTCTGTTAATTCAGGTTATGTGAGGTCAGGTTCTGTTGGGTAAAGTTAGGTTAAATAAGTTGATATCAGGCAAGGGTTGATCCTTCACAGTTGTCGATATGTTTTTGAAGTGAAAATTTGCATCACTGGCATTATTTTGGAATTTATTTGCCTCAGTGCATGATTTTTCGTCATTTTTTGAGGTTATGGCTCAACCATGACGTGATGGGTGATTTTTGATACCGAATTTGAATTCAGCGCCCCAAAATCCATAGGAATACGTGTGTCTTGTTACCAGATCCGCACACTTTTTTTGTGTGTGTCTGTGTAATTGTCGAATACAAAAATTTCATGAACAAAATTTGTCGGCCGGGTCAAGCTGAAGACGAAAGTATATTTTGTTTTACGTTTCGGTCACTTTTATTTTATCGATAGATTTTCCCGGGTGGACAATGCTTGTACGCGGTTTCGAGCGCTTGTTGAGTGTTTGCGTCCGTCACCTCAGTTATAGAATTCTTCAAAAGAGAAATGAGTGAAAAAGTAATGAAATTAGATAGAAAAGAATATAATTGTTTAAAAAAATAATACGATAAAAATTGACAAATGGATTACGGATGGTGTACAGTAGAATAGGGAAAAGATGACAAAATGGAATATAAAAAAATGTCATTGACAGACAGGATTATGATTAATAGAATAAGAAGATGAAACGATGGGATAGGATTGCTGTGAATGAGTAATAATAGGGTGAAGTGATAAAACAAAATATAAATAGCTAGATAGAGAAAAAATAAAGCAGTTTATACTTATTAAAAAGAAGGAATAAGTTGAAAGTCATAAAACGGGATGAAAAAGAATATGATGAAAAGTGATGAAAGGGAATAAAAGCGGATCGAATTATTGGGGCAAATAGATATTAAAACGAATAAAATAAAAATTTATATGGCAGAAATAGAGGAAGGTAGGGTCGATAAATGAAAAAAAAATCGCCGAACAAAATGTTTAATTAATTAGTAGTTCAGTAACCTAAAAATGATGTTGAACATTATTTATAGCTAATTATGTTAAATTGTATTTGACCTTTATATAACTACAGACATTTTCTTATCCTTGTTGAAAAAATGTGTAACGAGGAGATTGGGCATGATGATGGCAATAGTACATATCGCAACTTCTGATTGCCTTCCTGTTACACGGTTGTAAACTTCCCGCAAAGCCGAATAGTAACGACGTCGTGTTGAATATGCAACGTATCTACGATGCGCTTCGTATGCATGGCATATCCATTATTGATATCCGGTGTACTGGATGTCGGTTAGCATTCAATTGGATTTCCTACGTCCATATAAAATCTTCTTAGACAAAATATAACCAGAAGTGCAATTGAATACAAAAAAAATACAAAAAAATAAGGACCTGTGGAATGATCTACAGTTTAAACAAATCAATTTTTGATTTTTTCATTTTTCTGAAATTAATATTTTATATAGGTATACCCTAAAACGAGGCTTTTTGGCTTAGTCGTGTAAGGTCGTAGTTTTCTGATCTTAAGATTTTTGAAAAAAGCTCGAGAAGGATGACGAGTTGTGATTGAAATTTTTGGTTTGTTTGTTGCAGGATTGTTAAAAGGTTCCGTATCAACCGATAGACCACGAACGCTGAGGCGATTGCGGAACGTCTATGCACCCACTGCATGCGGAATGGGAACCGGATCCGACGGTGGCAGTGAGCGTCTCGACGACGGGGAGATCTCGTTCCGAATGACTGATCGTGATCGCGAGAGGGACGACAAGTCTCTCAGTATTATGAGCCCCTTTGACGAGCAAGAAGAGTGGGCAAAAATTTCAGAAATTATGGCTTCCTTTGGCACTGGCCTCGTTCGGGAATCTGTCTTCGTTAGCGAACTGGAAAAAGAGTTCCAAACAAGACTAGGTAGGTGCACTCAACTATTCTAAATTCCCTGGCTGGATTAACCACTCATGTCGGAAAATTCGATTTTCCTTTTCTTCGAGTGACATTATAGAATTTTTTCACTACTTTAACTGGGGCTAAGCGGACGCATATGTGGGAGAAAGTGGCGCACCCTTAATTATGCGCTTAAAATGCGATATTGTCTCTTCTAGGACTTT
>NC_046661.1:53684162-53687331 GCF_010883055.1 Belonocnema kinseyi | reverse complement strand
TGTTCTAATTCAGGAAATATTCACGTTTTTCTAAATTGATGTCAAAATTATTGTTTTCGGGTTTGAGTGAGAGATAATAATTAGACCCATACTGAATCTATTGGCACTATATTTATGCCTTGGAATCAACTGAAAGTATGTATATTTCTTGTTCAAAGAGAAAGTATAACACGTGTGCTTATGGCACTCGCTAGAATTTTTAATGCGTTTGTCGCGAAAAAAGATTTTTCAAAGTTACAACTTCATCAATTTTCTGATTTTTCAATTTAGATAGTTCCTTCTGGGCCTAAAATACCGGGAATTAATCCGTTTATACGTGCCTATACGTAATTCCATACCGACCATAATGGCTCTTTTTATACCGGGCGCGCACATAATGCATGTGCATTATTTTGAGGTAAGTCCATGCAGAAATTTCCCCATCTTTCCCTATTTGAAGTTGGGTTCTGATGGAGCCCCTATCAGACTATCTAGTCTAGAAAAAACTGGTTAGGCCCCTATCGGAATTTCTAGTCCAGAAAAAACTTATGGCTGCCCTGTCAGGTTCTAGTGAAGAATTCCATGCTTCGTATAGGTATGGCAAATCTATCTGTCTCTAATGGGTCCCCGACCATAGAACTCCTAAAATCTTATATTGCCTAAAATATAATTTTGAGGCTTTTGAAGGTTTCAGTATGCAAAAATAATATTTTTATGAATATTTAAACTCGTTATTCTCGAAAACTTGATTTAGGGCACTAATGCATATTTTCTTCGGAGTCAGGAAGATATTTTACAGTTAAAGTTGAAGAATTTATGTCGAGTACAACTGGCTAGTGCTGTGTTTTAAAGAAAGAAATTTTGAAGCTCATCTTTATGAAAGATTCTCAATATTTTGAAAAAATTACATTTTAGGTTTAGGTCTAAATGCTCATAAAAAATTTAATGTTCTGTCACTGTAAAAAGTTATAAAGTTGTCTACAATGGGAAAAAATGAAATATTATACGAATAAAAATATGAGTCGATTACATTTATTTATTAAAAAATGATTGTATAGATATTCATGTTAAAAATTCGTATATTTTACATTCAAATAATGTCGTATAATAATAAATATTTAATTTAAAAAAAGAGAGTTTAAAATTTGGTGTTTTAGCTTTTCTAAGCTGTACGTAATGAGGATGGCTTTTTCATCGAGTTTCAACTTGTCGGCTTAGCGCAGTGGTTAGACTCCCGACTCTTAGGCGATAGATTTAGACCGCTATAGATATGTAGGCCTGAGCGTTACGTTCCAGATGGGGCCCGGGCTAGTTTCCCTCACTAGAGCCGGACTAGAACTAGGGAAAACTATTCAGGGCCCTACTTGAACCCTTTCGAAATTTCTGCACGGGGTGGACGTTTTTCAGCTCTCTGTCATTCCGATAATTTGGATCATTTCCCAAATTTTAAGGACAAAATATTGATTATTCTATGAAAAAAGCCGGGGGCACCTGAAACTGATAAAATCGATCATTTTCTAAGTATCACATGCCCTTAACAGTATTTCAATTCTAAGCAATGTCAAGGGATTCAAACAAATTTTAAGAGATTTTAAGGAATTCCAAAGAATTTATAAAGAACTTCAGAGAGAAATAAAAACACAATGTAACTTTAAAGGGTCTCTTCAGATTTTGTGGGATCACAAAGATTGAATTATTTTTGTTTAGGATAATTGAAGTGATTCCAAGGAGTTTAACGAGAATTTAAAATTTGTAACGGTTTTTAAAAAGTTTCGTAAGATTTTACAAAGTTTCAAAGGGGTTTATAAAGGTATCCATCATATCAATGATATGCTGTTTTGACATTTCAATGGATATCTAGAGAAATGTAAGGAATAAATGAAATTAAAATGTAAAGAACTTCTGGGCTTCATATGATTCATAAGATTTCAAAATAAATTGTAGAGGATCTCAAAAGATGTCAGGAGTATTTAAAAAGATTGTAAAGGAATTCACGCGATTTTCGGAAGTGGTATAATATTTTATGTATTCCAGACTTAAAAAAAAGTTAATCGCTTTATTTAAAATAGAATAATGAATCGCATGGCACTATTTTGTTACTATTTACAAAAATGTATGCTTCTATTGATACTATTTTGTATAACAAATCGATAATAGAATTCATAATTTTATGAAAAAGCGGAACAGGATATGAACTTACATAGTAATAAAAAGGAATGTAAAAGTATAGAAACATTGAACATGAGAATAGAATGAGAAAAGGTAAAACGGAAAGGAAGGATACTGCCATAAACTAAATTCTACTTTTAAATAAGAAGAGAGCATGTCTCAATTTTGAGACGGAGCCAGACTTCAATTTATGTCTTGTCGACAGGTTTTTATGTCTTCAAGACATAAATTTATCTCTTGAGTCGAATTTTTATGACTTCAACACGTGCGGTTTATAACATCGAGCGTCTACCGGCCCTAACAAAAAGGGTGATTCTAAAAGTCATAAAAACTAATCTTTGAATAAACAATCTTATAATTTTTATACAATATATATGTAATAAATCAACTTATTTACGGATCGTTATTTGTATTATACTTGTTTGACGAGGATACCGAAAATGTAGTATGTGTGTACGCATTTCTAACGGCTTAGGAAATCCTACTATAAAGATAAAATTTTAATTTTTTTGAAGAAAATTTTTAAGGGTTATACTCGTTCAGGCCCACCGATTCTGAATTTTTGAAATAAAAATAACTAATTAAATAATATAAATTTTTGATTGATTAATTTTAATCTGATTTATGAGCCAAAAAAGGTTCGATGATCTCAGCCAAGACAAGGCTCGTCTTGAGTCAAGTAAACGTCGTCTTAGCCAAGAAAAGGCTCGACTTAAGACAAGTAAACGCCGTTTTATCTGTCGGGGCCATAAAAGTAAGACGAAGGCCTATGTGTCGACCAGTTTTGAGACGCAGCCAGATATCGATGTCTTGGAGACGAACTCAAGACATAACCAAGTCGAACTCAAGTCGAAGCATTTTTACTTGGGAGGGTAGGATTTATCCAGCGTAAATATGGATAAATAGTTTTACCCTATTAGTTGTTGATAACATTTTTTATTAGCTCCTTTCTTTCGTTCACAAATTTTCCATTTCATTTCGTGAAGAAGTTGATATATTTTATGCTATACACACACATACA
>NC_046661.1:53664158-53684062 GCF_010883055.1 Belonocnema kinseyi | reverse complement strand
ATCTGTGTCGCAAAATCTGGACACATATATTTTTTTAGGTCTGAGTTCCGACACCAGCAGCAGTCCGATCGTTTCGACATCAGTTGGTCAATGGTTGTCCAGTTTGGGCTTAGCTGATTATGAATCTCTTTTCGTTAATTATGGATTTGACGATCTAGAATTTATAGTAAGTAATTTTGAAATTGTACACAGCAGTTATTTATTTGTCGGCAAATCAATATAAATACACGTCATCAGCAATAGATATGCAAAGAAAACTGCATAATATACCTATTTTTTTCCTAGAATGGAGTTTTGGATGAAGCGGATTTGAAGGACATGGGCATATCGAGTGACCAGGAAATGGCTGTGATAATGGATGCTACAAGTCTACTGCACAATCGCGTTGAGAAACGAGTGACCCTCCATGGTCAATCGGTAGAGGATTGGTTGAAGGGTATCCACCTGGATAGTTACGCCGATACTTTCAAAAAGCACCTATACACAGACATGGATCGTGTCCGGCGGGTCTGGGAGGTTGAATTGGCAGCTGTTTTAGAAATTCAAAAACCCGCGCACCGGAAGAGGATTCTCGCATCGGTGAGCGGACATAGTCTGAGGACCCAAGTGCGAAATGGAAACGGAGCCAACTTAGAGGACCTCAACAAGGATCTCAACACTCTGGTAACTACTAAATATCTTCAAAAATTTAACGACACTTTATGGAAAACTAATTTTATTACCAAAAAATCCTCCTGTTCTAAGAGGATCACCTGCTCTCCGTAATTGTGAGTAATTACGTCAATTCAACTTTCCAATTACAGATCTCGTTTGCTTTGAAAGCGATACGGGTGACAAAATAAAAAGATAAATTATCATTTACCACACGAATGGCGCGATTGAAAAGAGCGAGAAGCCCCGTGAAGTGTTGCAATTGGACAATAGCGAGACTCCAATTAGCCGAGATATTTACATTATATGCCGGATGAGGTCGAATGGGAAAGAGTTGAATCGATCGAACGGCTGGAGAAGGATTTAATGGATAGAAGGACGTGTGAGTTTCAGTCTGGCACCCTTGAAAAGCATTGTTGTCGGTGAAACACCTCTTGCCAGGCAGCTACTAACAGAATCACCCTTCGACTCCACCCTCCTACTTTCGAGACAACTGATTCTCTCTGAAATTACAACTCTGATCGTTATCACCTTCGGATTCTTTCTATCGACAAAAAAATTTCTATAGTAACTAATTTTTTCTGTCATGTTGTGTTCCCGAAGCAATAAAAATGGTTATTCGTTGCTGGACCTTCTAAAACTTTTCCAAATATTTTAACCGACACTGTGATTTCTCGAAAGTATTTCATAGTCAGATGACCTCGTGATCGGATCACGCTCGACGCTTTAAAAAAAGAAAAACAAATAATAATAATCAAATAGTCGCTTACTTAACCGGCCACATTTCTTTACATAAAATACTGTTTTCTAGTTTATTTTGTAGCAATGAACAGACAGGTGTACAGAGGTTCTATTAAGAATCGATATTTTAATGGCTTGAGTAAGCCCAAATAGTTTAACACTTGCTATTTATATGGTAATCAGATGTTGTTTTTCATCTTTTCGAGTCATCTAGCTCCAGCTTATTTGAATAGGGAACTACAATGAAGCTTTTGATGAATATTTTTAAAAGGGGCTCGTCCTACTTTTTTTTTTGCCTAGAAAACGAACATCCAGCAGCTAAAGGAGGAAATTCGAGAAAAATTGCCAGAAGCTCCACAGGGGGATGGAAACGTGAAGGTAACTGGTACGAATTCAACGAACACTGGAACCTTGAGGCATAGGAAGAACAGACCAGCTCCTCAGCCTCCTAAACGGCCAAGTTCCCATAACGGAGCAATTTCTGCTCCTGAACAACTCGAAATCAGAGCACCCTCTGAACTTCTTTTTGGCGTCCCATCCACTCTTAAAACACAATGGAGACATCACCCCAAGGATCTAGTCACCGGCTGCGTCACGTATGTCGCCAATGTAAGTCAACTTTTAATTCCAAAATACTGCTACTGTACTATAAGAGATTATAAGTATTTTAATTTTTTAATTTCAACAGTACTTGGGATCCACCGTAGTTAAGGAGCTGAGAGGGACAGAATCGACGAAAAAGTCGATACAAAAATTGAAGAAGACGTGCCGAGATCCGAGGGTCATTCCCGATATTAGCTTGGCTATTTCCTACCGCGGCGTTCGCTTCCTGAACGCACAGAACAATGTAAGAAGAAAAACCTCTTAAATATAAATATTAGATCGTGTAATAAGTGAACGAAGTCGCATTGCTCAACAATTAACAGAGAGATATTTAAAAATCGTCTTTTACCTTTAATAGGAACCAATTTGCGAGCACGAGATTCGCAATATCCATTGCGCTTGTCAGGACGCTGATGACCTCACACACTTTGCCTACATCACCAAAGATCACGCAAGCCGTACCCACTTTTGTCACGTCTTTTGCGTGCCGACTATGGTAATTAACGAGATTGGATTCAAATATAATTAAGGTTTTCATGGACACCTCCAGTTGAAGGTCTTTATTATAAAATTACTTTAAAAGCTGATTGATATTTATGTTCCAGGATCAAGCAACAGAAGTGATTCTTACCCTCGGCCAGGCTTTCGAGGTGGCGTACCAAATGGCGCTGCGCGACAAATTGGGTAGCCACGCAATCCGATCGCACTCCGCCAATCAGCTGACGAGTCTTGTATCTAGCAATGTGATGAACGTAAACTCGTCGAATTCTAGCGAGAGAAATCAATTTTTAGAAAACAATTCCAGTCATAATGGAAACCAAAATTCCGTTAACGCTAACAATTCTAAACCAAAGCCTAGGTCCAAGTCCATTCCTAACCCAACTTTGACCTCAACCCTGGTTCCAGTCTCCACTGCCAATTCGAATTCCAACTTCAAGTCGCACACCAATCACCGTGAAGTGAGTCCGAATTCAAATTTCACTTCCAGTTCAACATCAAAGACAAATTCTAGCGCAACGAAACTCCTCGCGTCGCATGGTCGCTCGCATTCTGTGAACGATATAAAAATTAACGGCAATCAGCTCAAACTCGCACCTATGCCGGTTGACGACATTGTAATCGGCGTTAAGGATATGAAAGCTGGATCTAGGGCACCAATTGCTCTCTCAGAAGAATTATAATCTTTTGAAAATTTGTGAAAAATCGGTCAGAAACTCGATTAGCGATCGGTTACAAGTAGGTTTCGATTCGCGTCGCTTGGGCATTCGGTTAAGAATGATCAAATATATTAAAAATCTAATAGAATATGCTGAGAAAAAAATCTACTTTGTCTGTGAGAAGCTTTAGCGACTTTTAATTTTTAGAAAGCGATTTTTTTCTCAGCGTATGAAAACTGTAACTCAGATTCAAAAATGCAACTTATACAGTAATTAGATATTCTTTCCAGAAAGACTGGAAGTTTGAATCGCAGCATGTCTGTGGTTAATCCGATCTTATCGGTGTGATAATTTAGAATATTTACCGATTCTTTCTTTGATATACTCGAGCCCCAAAATATTTTCTGACAAGGGAGATGTTCGACCTGGAGTTAATTTAATTAATTTAAAGATACTGAGTTAGTTAGTTAAAAGTATTACATTTAGATTTGTCTGTTTGCGAAGTTCGATGGTACCAAGGTAAGTACGTAATTTTTTCACTAATCAACGACCATTCACCGTATCTACTAAATATATACCCTATTCATGAAATTGCTCGAAAAATGTGATTTGGAACGAACTTTTGAGAACAAGTATTATTAATGACATTTTTTAAACATATAAATAAAACATTTCTCGGACTGACGGACTTGAGTAAACTTTGAGAATTGTGAATTTGGTCTTATATTAGACTCATAAATAATGCTAAGCTGTTAATTTAGAGTTCAAAAAGAGTTTCGAGATTGATTAAGGACTTTTTGAATGAAGCAAACAATAAGGACGATATTTTAATCGTGTGCAATTGTTCAAATTTCCATAGGCTCAATAACATTCTGTACCAAAACTGTTATTATTCAGGATCTAATTACCACTTGAGCTTCCACGATCGATTCTTTATTCGATCTTTTGGATGTTTTTTTATTATCAAGACTGAAGAATTGTCGACCACGTTTTCGCTTCGTATTCATAATAATTATGAAGTTGCTATTTGCTGTTTTCTATTTCAAGTCCTTTGTTAAGAAATATTACAATTATATTTTAAAAATGTACTTGCTGGGCTTTGAAATCAAATTCAATTAAGCATTCCTTTTGTATACAATTCAAGCTTCGTATTGAATTTGTCCTGCAGTAAAAGT
The DNA here is from genome assembly GCF_010883055.1 of Belonocnema kinseyi. Lineage (NCBI taxonomy): Eukaryota > Metazoa > Arthropoda > Insecta > Hymenoptera > Cynipidae > Belonocnema > Belonocnema kinseyi. The sequence goes on along the minus strand of NC_046661.1, from coordinate 53,679,735 downwards.
AAACAAAAAAGGCTTAAATTGAAACATAATTATTTGTATAAATAAGCGCTTAAATATATACTGATGAGACTTTTGATTACATGTAAGCCAATAAAGAAAGTACAAAAATATTTTTTCTGACATTAAGTTTTTCTGGAGGCGGAAACGTGGATTTTACCAAAAGTTTTACTATTGTTAAAAAACAAGGATGGGCGCTTTTGTCCTTTCACGAAGAAAGAATTACATTTGTAGTTAATATTACATATACTCAAGTAAAAAACAACTAACAATAACAAAACGTCGCATTTAGTATTGGCGTCCAAATTTTCTGATAAAAAAAATAAATCAATCTAAAAATAAGGTGTTGTCTCCTTAAGCTTAATTACTGAAAAAGTGGGTAGCATGTTATTGTTGATTATTATTTTAATAAAAACTATTATTTCGAAATCATTTTTCCTCCCCTTAGTTGATTCTTTCCTGAAAAGCTTCCTGCACTCTTATTATTTCTGATTATTTTGTATTCTTTAAGCTTTTTTTGTATTTCTATTTAACTCTCTTTAAAAGTATATTAAACTCAAAATCATGCAATTTTTTCCACCACAGATGAGAATTGTAAACTGGACAAAGACTATTATTATCATAATGCTAAAACTATATTTTAAAGTCAGCGACATTTCCATAAACTAGTCTTGATTACATACACTTTAATGTAGTGATATTGCAAGGAAAAAAATCGAGGTATATTGATGATTATGAGTAGAAATAAAAATACATATGCTCGAAAAGTTAACCAGAAAGGCAAAAACTATCAAGAGAATACATGGAATAATGTTACTTTGATTGAGAAACAGAAATTTAGATTATAATATCTATGAACAAGTATTAAATAATTTTTTATGTAAATATATAAACAGTACGCTTCTTAAATAAATCTTCGCCTGACTAAAGAAGGGGTGTAAATAATGGCAAATGTTTTTTGTAAATAGATCAAACTTGTGGAAATGAGAAAATAGATGAAGAAACGATATATTCGATTAAATACTGCCAAATGTCAACACCAGTCCTTTCGAGGTCACATACGCACACACTTTGTACTATTGAAATGGCTTAGTTATTGCAATTAATCTATTGTGAATTATAATATGAAATTCAGTATATCTATTTATTAGATGATTGATAAAGCATTATCACCGTCAAAAACGCAAAACTCGCTCAGGATATCGAATTTACTGAGAAAGTTTTGTCTCTTGATTACATTTGCCGAAAAAATGAAAATGAAGAATTCACTTCTTCCATACGGAAAATATATCGGCCTCTTATTCCATAGGGAATGTAATATTAGCTGACAATGAACAGATTGACTATCGATTTCCTTAGTGAAACACTTAAATGTTGAAAATCTTAGGAATAAGTAAGTAAACACTTTGACTTTCGAACACAAACAACTATACATTTTTTATTTAATTAAACGAAATTTTGAATTAGTGCTTACTCAAAGTGAAAATTAAGTTCTGGATTTCTGTTATACGAAGAAGAAAATATTATTTGTTTTACTGTTGAAAATAATTTAAAATCAAACTGAATCTTCAGTTAATACTATTAAATTCAAAGTGCATTCAACTTAATTCAAGCTGAATTTAGAGTGAATTCTAATAAATTCCACAGGAATTCACCTGAATTACTTTCAGCGAATTCAAATCAACTCAACTGACATTGTAATGAAACGAAATCAACTGAATTCAAATAAACTCAATATGAGTTTGTTGAAAATTATATTTAATTCCAAATTAAATTAAATTAAATTCCAAATTAATGACAATGAATCCAAACTGAGGGTAAATGCAACGGAATTTTGATTAAATTTCAGAGAATTGAAATTGAGTCAACTGAATTCAATTTGATTTCCACTTAATTTACAGTAAATCCAAATAATTTCAATTAAAATCAATTGAATCGAAATTAAATTGAACTAATTTTGATTAAAATCGTTTTAATTTCACTTAAATAAAAGTATGGAGTCAAGTGAAACCGAATTCACTGATAATTTAAGTAAATTAAATAGAGGTTTAACTGCATTGCTTTCAGTGTATTCAAATAATAAATTCAAAGTAACTTTTAATGAATTTAACTGATTTGCAATGAATTCGGCTGAATTCTAATAAATTCCACTGAAATGAATATTCCAGTGATTCAAAATGAGCTACACTAGTTTGAAGATAATTTTATTCTACTACATACGCAGTTTGAATTCAAGAGACATTTAAGTGAGACAATGAAAAATTCAACGGAAATTATTTCGGATAACTGAATTTAGTAGGAATTCAAGTAAATTGAATTCTGCCAAGATAACAATTATTCTAACTGAAACTAAGAATTTGTTTCAATTTGAGCCGACATATTTTCAGGAAGTTGACGTTAAATGAAACTAAAATCCTCTACATTGTGTGAAGTTAGTTCATTTTTATTTTGAAGTAGATTCCAATGATTTATAGAGAAATTCATTTGATTTAGGAAATAGGGTAACAACAACTGGAATTAAAATAGCACTCTCATAGAAAGTCACGACTGCACGGAAAAAACGTATCCGTAAAAAGTCCCCAATTCGTTGCTAGGTTTCGGATACGACATAAAAAATTAAAAATCGAATCATCCTAGTGGGCACAAAATTCGGCGACATCTTTACGACATAGTTACGGCATCATTAAGACAATTTTACGAACAGTTCGAATTTCCTACGAACAGCTCCTGAAAAATGCAGACTTAAATATAAAAAGGACAAATTTTATTTGTGCGATTTATTTGTATGTATGTATTTAATCTCTTCCTTTTACGGGTTTGAGAGCCTCCGCTCCCTGTACATATATTTACAAATGCATCCTTAGTCTAACTTCACTATTACTTATATTCTACTCTTTCGCAATGCACACTCACCCACTCTCAACTGTCCCTCTTCCTCTCCTCTACATCTCTCTAATGTATGTCCTATGACTCCACAGAAAAAACAGAAGATAAACTTCAAATCGATTTCCAATGAAAGATTCGCTGCAATAAAAATTAAATTTACAGGATAAACTTTAACCAAATATTGGTTAAATTTTCTTTTGGTTTTCCATGATAAAACATGTGTTTTAAAAAATGGGAAGTTGTTTGAATAAAACTTTATCCCTCTAAAAAATTTCCTGCAACAAATTTTATCGTTACTTTATTTTGTCCATTTAGTATCAATATACTCTGCATAAATTCTCCTTTTCAACCATCCAATACTTACATGCTCCCACTCCTTCTCTTATTCTCAACCATACAAACCTACTCCATTTTTCTTCCTTTTTTATTTGTTGCAGATATACTTGGTCCGTCAACCCTTTGACCATCATATACTATCTGTTGTACCTCGAATCTATAATCTTTGTCCATCTCTCTTCTCCTTGTTTTACTAACAGCTCTAACTCTGTGTCCTGTCACTCCATAACCCCTTCTCGTATTTTACAGACCCTTCTGATTTTTCTCCTCTCTTCCTCACATTTTGAATTTCCTAAATTGCCTCTCGCCTCATTGCTCCGAATTTCCCCCAAACATGCTTGTGTTATTCTGCCTCCCTTTCCCCTTCTTAGCTTCTCTTTAAACCTCCAGGCTCTCCTAATTTGTCTAGTAACCTTTTTTTCCCTCCCTAATTCTTCCCTTAACATGTATCATGGGCAACTCCAACTAACCTCCAATACCAACCTCAGAAACCGAGCATGCATCCTCTCTACTTTCTTTTGCTCCTTACAACCCCAGAACGTCACTCCATAACACAACACCGCCCAAAACAACGCATCAAACAATCAGACCCTCATTCTCCAAACGTCCTTGAACCTTCTCTTTCCTACACCCCATACTTGGCCCATCACTTTACTTGCACATTCAATTATTTTCCTCACCTGCAGCTCGTTTCCCCCTTCGGCCTCAAAACAAATACCTAGGTCACAGTAGGGACCCTGTAGTAAGGAACGCGCCAATCGGTTAGCTGACTGTGGATTGGTGGAGCGAGAAGAGAGATATAGACACTTCCGTTCCAAATCAAGATACTATACCAAAATTTACTACAGCTTCGCGCTTCGGTATACGAATAGTATTTGTTTACATTTTGAAGTGGTTAAGGACCCTGTAGTGAGGGATGCGCCAAACAGGCAGCTGAGTGCGGATTGGTCGAGCGAGAAGAGAGCGATACTTTCGTTCCAACAGCAGTTACTGCACAGTTATTGAAATTTGCTATAGCTTCACGCTTCGGTACTTTCAGTATGGTTAGTGTTCGTCGTGTTTGTTGCCTTTTAAATACATCGCGCCTTCTACCGCTGGCTCCAACTTCCGTTCCAACTCTCCCCTCCACATAGCCTTTCGCGCGTCCCTCACTACAGGGTCCCTAGGTTACAGAACTCCTCCACAACTTCAACTTTTTGTCCGTTTATCGTCCAAACGTAATTTATTTTTCTATTTCTGAAGCACATCACATTTGTCTTACCTACGTTCACCTTCAAATCTTTTTCTCCCACATACTCTTCGAAGATTCTCATAATTAGGTTCATCCCCTTCTCATCATCTGCTGACAGAACTACATCGTCCGCGTATGCTAGAGAGTATAGTTTGCTATTACCCAAAACAAGCAGCATATTAAATAGCAACGGGCTCAACGGGCACCCTTGCCTTAAACCTCTTCCTGTCCAGAAAACCTGCCCTTTTTTCTTTCCTATTTTCACCCTAATCCTGGATTCAGTAAAAATTTCTTTTATCCTCTCCACCAACTTTTTATTTATGCCCCTGTCTTTCATTGCCTGTCATAGCACTTCTCTGTTTAGTGAGTCAAACGCTGCTTTCAAATCGACGAACAATGCGACTAGTTTCCCTTTCTTTCTACCCAAATTTCTGTTAACTAAGTAGTTAAGTGCGTAGATGTTGTCTATAGTTCCCATCCCTTTTCTAAATCCCGTCTGATTGTGAGGGATACTTTCTTTTTATTCTACCTGGGTCACCAACCTTTTTCTTAAGATTTCTGCATATATTTTATAGTCGATTAGCATGAGAGTGATCCCTCTGTATTCCTCTACCTTCTATCCTTCCCCTTTCTTGACAAGCGATACCATCAGTCCTGTCATTTACTCTTTCGGCCGCCCTTCCCCTTTTCAGACCTTGTTAAAGATCTTCCACATCCCATCCTTAACCCCTTCTCCACGCTTCATTGCTTCGTTCTCAATCCCATTTTCTCCTGTCGCCTTGTTTCTTTCTAGCCTATTTATTACCTCATCCACATCTTCTCTTGTTATCTCGTTCCCTTCCACCATTTCTTCTTGGACCATCCTACTCTTTTCCCCTTTGATCTTATTTTGCTCTCCCCCTAATAGACCCCTGAAATAATCCATCCATTCCTCCATTTTCATTTCTTCATTAACGTCCTTCCTTTCCCCGCTATCCCTATTTATCACATCTTACACCCTATTTTCTTTGATCGCTTTTTCTACTTCTGCTTTATATTCCTCCTTCCCCCTTTATCTTTTTCTTTCCAGCATCTTCTTATTTTCTTTTTTCCTCCTGTCATACTTCTCCTTTGTTTCCCCTACATTTTGAAGTTTTTTTACGAACAGTTCGAATTTCCTACGAACAGCTCCTGAAAATTCCAAACTTAAATATAAGAAGGAAAAAATTCATTTGTCTGATTTATTTATATTAATTATTAACTTGACACTCAGGGGATTAAGACACTCGAAAGACTGCTGACTCGTCATTTCCTAAATATAAACCAACAGCGCGTAAACAAGCGCATTTATCGAGGTCAAACAATATAGGTTTCATAAAACTTCTAAGGACTCCTGTGTGTGTGTGGACCACGTGCACTGCCATACAAACTAAGAAGATATATATGTGACATTTTCATGAAAAATGAGTTTTTAGTATCGTTGGATTCGTAAGAGAAAGCTGCACCTAACTATGTTAATAAAATCTATTACTTATTAATATTTATTGCAAAAAACGATTGTTTATACATGAAAAAAGTCGAAAAAGTTGAAAAATACAACAGAAAAAGATACACAAAGCACTTTGCGTGCCCTAAAAGTTGTACAACGAAAGCAATACGTCATCAGAAAACACATGAAAAAGAAGTTAAAGAACTTTGTGTCTTTTTTGTGTTGTAAGAGTGTCCGAGTGCGTCGCGAATTGACAAACGAAAAGAATCGCTTGCCCTTAAGGGCATGTAATACTTACAGTTTCCCTGGTTTTTTTCCACAAAAATGAAATTTTTTAAAAACTGAATTCGGAGATGCTATAAAATATCATAACGTACGTCCCCGGACTTTTTTTTGAGGGATAATAACAAAAAAAATGTATTGTGCTAAATAAAAATTGTATGAATATGCAATATTTTGAGGTTACGTCGTTTTTCATCTCTGCCGTTCAGACAATCTGGAAATTATTGATGGAATAAACTTTTTTGATGGCCTGCAAACAAGTTTAGTTCCGGGCGATTAGTTACTATGTTTATTTGTAAGTCCAAAGTTTTCGTCCGAAAATATTGTGTAGTTTGGAAGTAACGCTCGGGCGAATTGTAACACACATAACCTCAAAATATACACAATAGCAATATCAAAATTTTTTTGATAAAAAAACACAAAAAAAGTGTGCAGGGACTTCCGTTAGCATGTTCGCTATCATTTCCCAGATTTTAAAGGCAAAATATTTCTTATCCTAGGAAAAAAGCCGGGGAATCTAACACTGAAAAAATCGATACTATTTCCTAAGCGCTATGCAAATTATTCACATTTTGCTAAATTAAAACTGTTTTGAATTAACCTACAAAAAAGTGCGTGGGGACGTCCGTTAGCATGTTCGCTATCATTTCCCAAATTTTTAAGACAAAATATTTATTATTCTACAAAAAAAGCCGGGGAACCTAAAACTGGTGAAATCGACAATTTTCTAAGTATCACATGCCCTTAAGTATCTTTTAACCTGGTAAATTAGCTCGGACTCTGGTCGGAAATCCACGGGAAATAAGTCCCGGCTAAATTCGGCTATACACTACCGGCGATCGTTCGGGCGGGTTCGAAACAGCTACTGTACACACAGTGTCCCTTACGTATGTTTTGATGTTGTATTTTGAGGCTGTGCTCGAGCTCTTCGACAAAGACATCGTCCGCAAGTGACTTTGTGTTCTTTTTGCCTTGTATTTTCGACTAGTAAAACATCGAAAGTCCATTTTCTAGTAGAAATTGTTTAAAAAATCAATTGCTTATTGCAAAATATGAAAAAGCACATTATTTTTACCCAAATAACGTATCTTAATTATCAAAAATTTTATTCGGTATTAAAGTTCTTTGGGTAAGAAGTTTTTCTCGATTTTGTCAGTTGAAGTCAGATTGGACTTGCGTATCTTTTTAGTTTGTACGGCAGTGCAGTCGAAGTTACATTCCAGTTCCCCGATTTTGAGGGCAAGCTCGTGAGTGCTCTGAGAATCTTTTCCCAATCACTTGTAATTTTTGTGTAATAATTCACGAAGAGACTATTGATGAACCGTTTTAAAATTTTCACAATGAGTTCATCAATTCTTTCTCAAATTTCGCATATTATTTGCGAAAACATATCAACATCCGGAGAATTTTTCTCATATCCGAGACCTAGCTACTAGTTCGTGACTTTCTTAAGGACAAATTTCTTCCGTGTGGACCAAAAAAGTAGCTTGATCAAGACACAAAAGATAAGTACTATATTGATTGAGGTACGTAGACACCGTTTCCAAGCAATGTCAGGTGACACTGGATAAACGACTACAATAATAAAATTAATAATGAAGTAGTTAAAATATAAAGTCCCTGGAAAGAGTAAATAGTAAGAATAAATGAAAAAAAGCGCCATCCGGATCCAGTTCTTACTTAAAAGTATTTATAATTTTCAATATTTCCATGCTTGTGATATTTAATAATTCATTTGTGTAAATTGATTATCTTGATACTAATAGTTCTCAAGGTATATATATATAATTTTAAGATATACCAGTAATGTTTATTAAAGGAATTCTATCTGTAGTATATATTTATGCTTGAAATAAAGTAATGATTCAAAATTGAATGTCAAAAATACCACCAAATCCGAATTCATTATAATCAAATCGTTTAGTAAGGTAACTTAGAAAATTGTAAATCATTATTCAACCTTCTCTTGAATTTTAGTTATTATATATTAATATATACTTGGTTATTATAATGGATATAAATTGATTGTAAGATTGTGAGTTAGAAATTCCAGGTATTTTGTAGAATAAGTTGATATTCTCGTTAATTAACCGACTTGTAATTATATATTCCTGAATATGGCTTTGACGTCGTATTATGTACACTTCGAATAATCGAGCCTCAATTGAGATTTCCGTTACCTTTGACGTGAAGATTCATTAGGATGCACTGTAACATACATTCATGATGTCTTGATTTAGAATTTAGAGTTTAACTAATCCACAACGTTGCACCTGTTAAGATTCACTGAAATCTTGTAAAACCTCTCCAAATTAGGATATTTTATTTTCAATTATAGTTCATATCCTACCAAAAACGCATTATACATCCACTTTTCCAAAAAAGATCAATTTGCGTTTTGAAAATCTATTTTGGAAAACGTAAAAATTAGCTGCATAAATTACAAACCCTTAAATATTGTTACTTGTGTATTCTGACAGAATGCAATCTTTAAAAAAACTGGAACTGGCTCCTGCGAAAGGATTTGCGACTTGTACACAATAAAAATAAGTATTAAAAATAATATATCGTTTTATTTGGAAATAGTCATCTGCCAATAATGAATGAATGAACAAAATTGGTCACAAATACTGATGCAAAGATAATTGACCAATTTGAGATAAATCGTAAACTATAGAATCTGAAAAATATAGTAGACCGATCGTGAAATATTAAATAAAAATACTATTATGAAAATATTCTACAAAAATCCATAAAGTTGTATTTCTAAATAAATATTGTTGCAGATCAGGGGTGTGTTGTTGGGATAAATCTTGGCAGCCAATGGTGATAAAAGTTAGACACACAGCACAACGTTTTTTCTCGAATAATGCAGCTAAATGTTCTAAGCACTTTGTGCGTTTATGAAATAAAGTAATGAATACGTTCTAACGATTATTCTCTCGATAATGATATGTGTATCAAATAGCATTTTAAAGATTAAATGTTATCCGCTAGCAAAATAGGGAACTAGATGATTCTAATCGCGACAATATGGAAGGCCATGATTTCCAAAAATATTCTCAGGTTGTGCTATATTATTTATTGAACATTTCAAACAAATTTATTATCAACAATACCTATTCATTTCTATCGAAGTTAGAAGCGGATCGAGGGGTTCATTAATTTGAATTTCGGTATACAGTACAATGTTGTACAACTAAATATAATTACAAATTAATGCAAATAGAAATTATTTTTGAGTTCATTAGGTCAGATTCTAATGACGAAAAGAAACATTTTGGAAATCGAACAACGATTTTATTCATTGAATAAAAACTTTTTCAAACGCCTTAAATTAAAATTTTGCAATATTACTTCAAGTGAAAATATGCAATTCTGAAGACTAAAATCGACAAATTTTCTTGAGAGCAATAGTTAAAATTTTCATATTATATTTTTCTATCTCGAGCATGTAACATTTATTTGGTTGTTGATCAGTTTATTTTTATTTATCTTATTTTATTTATCTTATCTAATTGTGACTTTACATTTTTATCTTTTTACTCAGTTTAATGTGATACATTTTTCAACAATTTAAAATTTGGAAAAGTTGTATGTAAATGGAGCAATTTTAATTTTAGGCTATCCTAATTAAAAATTCCACATTTTTAAACTGAAATATATTCAGGGATGAATTTAAAATTGAAGTTGTACAAAAGTCATATTATTCTAAATTATGATCTACAATTTCTTGATTGTAAATAATTAAAGGTGATTGGAATTCAAATTGCAAAAACCTGTAGCTTATGTATCGATCACAGAAATCGTTTACCCCTTAGTCCTGAAAAAACGGTCAGACATCAGTTTTATTTAATATAAATATGTAATTCGTAGATTAAAACTGCAATTTCATGGCCTGCCAAAATCTTTGAATATTAATGTTTCGATTTTTTTCTGAAGGTACACTACGGAGAATGCTACGGATTTTGAGTCTGAGGATATCCAAAGTCTCCAACGAAATAATACTGCTGACTGATTTACATGGGTGCAAATTTTCATTCCACGTATGCACATATGTATGCAAGCAGGGAATAAGTAATCGCTATCTTTTGAAAAAGCTTTTCCCCAGTTAATTCCTATATATTTAATACCACTTTCAGCGTCTGTATTATAGGATAATAGGTTCCTCTCACGTTTCTGGGAAATTCAGGGAATATGTGAATTAAAAATCTTCTTTATAAACAAAATGGAATAAATTGTGGACAAATGATTTAAGTCGATATAATGACACCAGAAAAGAGTTTATAACGAACGCTTTTCGAGCTCCCTGTATTTGCTAGTAGGCTTATAATGTCCAAATTATTCTCGCTTTTAATTGGCGCCGTTTGATCTGTAGGGTGAGAAAGTGAATGTCAAAAGTGCTAATTGATTATGACACGTGTATGCACATATTGGAAGTAGGATTGGGAAAAGAAAAAACAACGCAGTGTAAATAGCTGGAACGTGCTGTAAAATATAAACGTCGATTTGCGATGTTGTAATTACTTATATTTATCGACAGTAGTGCAGAAATGGATGGAATGTGGAATAATGATATATTTTCGCTTTACATCTTAAATCTCATGTTCACAAATTTCAAAATTTCGCCATTACTTCGGAAGTGTCAATTGTGTTAAAGCTGAAACATACAGATAAGATCAAATCTTAAATTACGACCGTTTATTTTGATTGATATAAGTTGCAATGTTTTGTTACTATATTTTCAGTGACGTTTTTCCACTTTCGATCCTTCAGTACGGACTTGTGAGCTATAAATATCCGAGAAAAAAGAGGCGAGCTTTGTATTATTATCGTAGGGGAAACGTAGGTAAAAAGAGTAAGAGAATGAGAAAAAAAATGATCAAGGAGGCAGAATGTAGAGTGTGATTAGTCCTCAGTGATTGCCATTCAGGGGTGCATTAGGTTCTCATCGAGATCTGATGAAAGGTTGCATGAAATTGGTTCCGATAACAATTATTGAGGAAAAATTGTATCTCATAATTCGTAGTGTACAGCCGGAGGTTAAGACAAATGAAAACAATATCACTGGTCAATATTATCAGAAATCAAAAACGGAGAATTAAAAGAAAATAATATGTCAAGAATTATGCTTTTTTCGGGGATGCTATATAATAGATGCGCTATTTTAAACGACGCAGCCTCATTAGACGCAGACTTCCTACGTTTCTTGTAAACATTATATTTATTATTGTTCATGTTTATTAGAATTATAAAAATATAAATAATATATCAGAGATTATTCCCTGGATACCTATAATGTCTACGTCTTACGTAATAAAATGAAATAAACAATAGCTGTTAGTTTGTAATTTCTCCTCTCTCCTTTCTCCATTTTCAAAATTACATACATTACAACCTGGATTTGTGCACGGTTTCGGACGTTTCCCGCAGTTGCCTTTGACCCCTTTGTTGGACATGCACTTTGTTGGATGCACCTAACGCGATGTGAGTGTGGATGGTCCTCATGCTGTTTGTCACGCTTGACTGAGCGCCTCTCTTTCTCTCAGTCCCGAGGCTCCCCTCATCACCAAAATAGATAAGAACAGAAATTCTAAGAACGCACAAATACAGTTTGTGGAAGTCCAGGTTCTAGTGTATATTAATTTTTTTAGTTTTACAAATAATTATAAACATTCATTTACTGTAAAGTTGGTTAAGTTTTACCTAGGAAAAGTAGCTGCTAGTTTCGAAGGATTCTTTGTTCATTTACTGGAACTGAACCCGAGAAATGTTTGTATTTAGATTAATTATCCCATATTTTTTTCATTTTCGGTGCTTGTATAAATATATAATTATATATATAACTTATCTTTAAGTGTATAGAAGCCCGCAAGATATGCAAGCGAAGAATCAGTGATGATGCTAATTAAGGAAGTTTTCGTCCTCGGAAAGTTTTTCGATTAGCAAGAACATTGTTATAAATACGTTGAAGGCACGAAGCTTTGTTGGACCTGGTTAAAGTTAACGAAATTTCTTCTACTGGCTTGAAATTATAGAAGTAAAAAGGACTGCAAACTTTTAAAATTGTAAAATTATTAACGTGCTACTTGATTTTATTTACAAATTACCTTGGGTTCCACGTAACTCCAAGCTATACATGTATATAGTCCAGTTAAAAAAAGTCAAAAAAAGAAAAAAAAATTGTTCTTTACCGCATTGAGTAGGTGAAGCGCCTTTTTAAAATGAAAAGGTTTATTAACCCTCAAGGTACGGACTATAAAAATGTCATATTCTCTACGGACATGGGTTAGCCAGCCTAATCTGGCAACTTTGAGCGACTGTATATTGGGTTGGAATTCGTCAGTTAGAACAAATGTTTTTTTAAATCAATCAGAAATTTACTAAGAAATACGATGGTTTTATTAGTCTTGTGATATTATTTCATTTAACAAAGTTATATTAAAAAATATAAACAATTTTAAAACAAATTTCATGAAATTTTTGTTCAAAAGCTTGCCATTTGAAAAAAAATGTTATAAATAGTTTTTGAAAGATGAAAAGTTGTGATTTAAGATGGCTGCGTTCGTTTTTCGATTATTAAAAAAAAATATATTTTTTTAAACTACGAAAGTAAGGTAACCATCCCAGTAATCGTGACCATAAGAGATTTCATTGACTTCAAGTATTTAAAAAATTGTTTTGGAAGGATCATTGAAAAAATGCTTCCTACTGATTGAAGCATTAAACATCCTAGAATATTATAAAAATTGTTTTTACGTTATATTTAATATTATTTTTTATTTAGAAACAACTAAGAGTCAAAAAGTACTAATGTCTCAGTTATCGCGATTTCCAAATCTGTCATGTACTAGTAACCGTGCGTCGTTGTGCCAGTCTTCATTAAAAAAATTAAGTTTTCTTGCAATTAGTTTTTATCGATTTAGAGGTATATTTCAAATGTATTTTTTGAAATGTACTTCAATGAAATGAAAGATGTATTATTCGCTTTATATTGATTGAGACCGCTGAGATGAAATACGCCTGATGGACATTATAATAACACAGGCACACAAAAAAAGTGAAAGTCCACGGAGACGACCTTTGGGGTTCTATGGTTTTTGGGTCGCTGATTCCGAATCGTTTGGCGGCTTTTTCAGATCAGATCGCTTTCAAGGTCATTTGAAGGTCAAATGAAGAAAATATTGCTGAAAAAATCTGAAAAAATTCAGACATAGGTTGAATCCAAATCCCGTGTCGGTTGACCTTCATTAGTTCACGATCAAGGTCATTCGAAGGTCAAACCAAAGAAATAACCTCAAAAAAATTGTAAAAATTTATATATAAGTTTTAAGAGTCGTAGAATCTAAATCCTAGGTCATTTTGACCATATCTAGTATTTTCAAGGTTATTGAAATATGAAAATAACAACCAATATATCGAGTTTGATAGGCCTTCATAAATTCACGTACAAGCTCATAATAAGATCAAAAAATTAACAATCCCTCATAAACAATTACGATAGACATATTTTTTTGTATCAACTTGTGTTCATGTTTTCCGCTCATACCGTACTCTCTTACTATCAAATGATCGACGCAACGGTTTTTTTTTCGCTTTTTGCCTGTAATCATTACTGCCTGTGGAAGTAATCAGCCATCATAGCGACATCCCATCTGCCTTGGTAGCGCTTTTCTATTTCTTTTATGTCTTGATGGAAGCGCTCTCCTTGCTCTTCACTGTAATCGCCACAATTCTCTGGGAATCGATCCAGGTGATTATGCAAAAGTGCAATTTGTATGACATCAGGCACCCATTTTTCCAAAATTCTTAATCATTTCGGCTACTATACCTTTATAATTTTCACTTCTTTTATTTCCTAAAAATTTTTTCATAACTTCCTTAAAACTGAGCAATGCGTCCCTTCGAATTTTTGTCATTGTCGTTGGAAATTTATTATCTTGTAAAAGTCTCCTTATTTCTGGACACAAATTCCTTCATGACTCCTAATTTATTATGTAATGGAGGAATCAATACTTTTTTTTGGATCAACCAGGGCCGATTTAATGATATTTCCTTTTCCTATTTTAAGTGCTTTCCTTTCAGCCCACTTATGATACGTGTAATATTTTTCGCGATCTCTACTATCCCAAAGGCACAAGAAACACAGATTCTTTGTAAATCCAGACTGCTGTCCTAGCAACATACCTGAAACATTCAAATCACCACATATAAGCCAATTATATGTTTTGTATTCAATGGCCTCAAGAAGTTTTTTAAGACTAGTGAAGGGTTCTTTCATTGCCGTAGAGTGTGCGACAGGTACTGCAGAATATTTATTTGTGTTGTGAAGTATTACAGCTTTTAAGCTTCTTTTGTATGAGTCAATAGACAGTCTCCAATCATCATCTTTATAAGTATTTGGCTTAAGTTCTTCCATCAGTCCTTTAACATTTGAACAGTACACTAATTTTTCTTCATCAAAGATTTTTTCTTCGAAATACTGCTTAAAACTCTCATTTCTTTTTCTATAAAACGTTACTTTCGTACCTTTTTCTAATAAATTTTTACTTTTCAAAACTGAAGATAAATTCCGCAGCATCTTTAGGTAGTCCCAAATTTTTTATGAGATCATTAAGTTCGAACTGTGTAAATTTTTCAGCAATTCTATTGCTTACTCCACCTGGTTTATAAACGTCATCAGAGTTTTAACTGCTACCAACTGCTATCAACGGCTTTTTTTACTGATCCTACCTGGGCGTATTTAAGATTATGTAAATTTTTTTTATTATACCCACGGATATCGGTTTTACAGAAATAACAATCATCTTCGTTGGATGGCTCATTCCATTCTGTGGGTTTAATGAAGATCAATTTAGAATCGTCTTTAGTTTTTTTCCAAATAGAAAGCATTTTGCGGCAGTTATTGCAAATACTATCAGGAGCCCAATCTCCCGAAACTATATCTGAATTAAAGCATTCTTTGTATATATTCTGAAAATTTTCGTTGAAAAATCGTCGATCATTTTTGTTTGGAATAAATGTTCCACAAATGAAGCAAAGTGCGTTAACATCTTTCAGACACACGTATTTAGAAGATGAGGTTGAAGGTTTGTTTAAATTTTTCATATTTTTATATATAAACCCGCTCGACAGGGATCCTGGTCCGATTGCAGGTGAGTCCGCCGTCCTGGAGGTGATGACCCTTTTACCTATTCAGGGCTAAGTAAAAGGGCTTTTCGTCTTCGACGAGGACAATGTCAACTCGTCGACGAACACACTACGGCATCATCCTTACACCCTGTCGACCCCCTGTAAGGCAGTGCACTTCCACTGGCATCGGTACCCCGACTAGCGTATGAGCGAATCATTCTACACATCCCCTTACGGGGCAGTTG
>NC_046661.1:53661848-53664058 GCF_010883055.1 Belonocnema kinseyi | reverse complement strand
CGCAAACATTCACTCATAACCGCAAATACATGTGGACATTTATAAAAAATGTATTTTTTACCATATTAGGGCAAAAAGAACCCACTTCTTTTTTAAAGATATGCCATTCTTATGGGTACAAAGCTTTCTCTTTCAAGAAATCTAAAGCAACTAATATTGATAAGAAAGTACACTGCCTTACTTTCGAGAAATTCACAGCAAAAAACTAAAACTAAAGATGATTCTAAATTAATTTTTTAAACATTTTTTCAACAGTACCTCATAGATTTGACCTGCAAATGACCTTGACCTTGAACTCATGAAGGTCAACCGACACCGGATTCGGATTCAGCATGCTCAAAAACCTACATTTGAATTTTTCCAGATTTTTTGAGCCTGTTTTCCGATTTCGACCTTCCAATAACCTTAGATGATCTTCAGATAACCAGATATGATCAAATCAACCTTGGATTTGTATTCAGCGACCCTCAAAACCTATATATACTTTTTTACAAATTTTTTCGAGGTTATTCTGTTGGCCTGACCTTCAAATGACCTTGATTTTGAAGTATTGAAGGTCAACCGACACCGGAATCGGATTCAGCGTGCTAAAAAACCTATGCCTGAATTTTTTCATATTTTTTAGCAATATTTTCTTCATTTCACCTTCAAATGACCTTGAAAGCGATCTGATCTAAAAAACCGACAAACGATTCGGAATCAGCAACCCAAAAACATAGAACCCCAAAGGTCGCCTCCGTGGACTTTGACACAATTGCGAAATTTGATAAATTGCAGTGACTAAAAAAAATCATGTGTATTAGGTGGTAATGTTTTCTTTACGTTGTCAAAATATTAAAACTACTAATAGTCATATACCTATTACACATTTTTTTACCTTTTTCAGTTTTAAACAATAATTTATATTACGATTACTGCTCACAGTAACAAGTCAGTTCTTCAATTTCATTTCGCGCTTTTTTGAAATTAAGTAAATTATTATTTGTAATGAAATATGGAAATACAATTTTGACAGGGATTTTACTTAAATTAATGATACAAAAATGATTTTTTATTACAAAAAAATTATTTTCATCCCGATGAAGTAATTTCTTGACATATTCAAAGCTTAAGCAAAGGAACGCCTTTGCTAACCTAAATGTTAAGCTATTCTCTACGTTTTGTGATTCATTGCTACCGACAATATAAATTAATTATTTCGACCCATGTGAACTATTTGTATAAGAAATCTAATTTGGTTTCCACAACAAGCACTGTCCAAAACTTACTTAAAAATATTTTAGGATTGTATTTGTATGCGGAAAATACTAACTTGCGGTATTTATACCTAAAAACTCGCGATTAATGGGATATCTACCTGAAGATTTTTTTGATATACCGATAAAACTGTATTCAATTAATTTATCATAAATTTCGTAAAAATAAATATATTTCACAATTCAAAAAATACTTGTTATAGATAATATTAATGAGTATAACATAAATAAACAGCAGAAATTGTTTTTGTTAGACATTTTATTTTCAACAAATTCGTCTCTGTTGTCCATTTCCTCTGATAAAGTACGAGAAGTAGCACAACTCACGGGAAATATCATGCACTCACAGGCGAGTTGTACTAGTCTTCATACGGGGCATCATTATATTCAATATAATATTATCAAAATAAGTTTAAAATATTGTAATTATAAATACCAGTATACTCTACTGCATAAGATGCTTGTAAAAAGACAATTTTTAATTTTCACACATGACGGATTATGTCACGTTTCATACGAACTGGGTGTTAAATACCCGACTCCAATTTCTCCAAACGTATAATTTGCACATCAAGCACAGACTGAAGCTGCCAAAGGACGCTCTAATTATTCGCACCTCAGAGATCCCCCACCGACCGTTACGAACCGCCAACATCGACTCCTTCCAAATTAGCATTATTTTAAAAATTCGCTCACCTGATCTGTACCCTGAGGGTTAAAGGGTCCTGATGAAAATTCCAAATTTTATACAAATGTCTACCACGCATCCCAGTAATATTATTGACAAAATTTCAAAAATCATTTCTCCATTCGTCACATTATATTTTAGAGCCAAATATGCAAAAGAAAAATTAAACTAGACAAAACTACGAGAAAGTTAAGAAAAAAGGACCTTCTCAAAAAAAAAAATAAAAATAAATAAATAAAAAAAGAGGTTAGAATCTAATTCTAAAG